>NW_019173080.1:0-136659 GCF_001831195.1 Colletotrichum orchidophilum
AGGTTTTTATGTCTATATAAAGGCGTAGTTTTACCTACTTAGACCTTTCTTTAAGCAAGCAACTCCTCATATAGTAATTCAACTATATTACTCTCTTTAACTCATAAAGCCTTCAGTTATTTACGCATTACTACCCCTTTATTTATATATTCTTGCTTCTATATGAATATTATATATTCTTATCTCTTTATAAGAATATATTTACCTTCTACCTCTTAAAGCTATCGTGCAAGATATTTTGATTATTTTAATTAATTATTAATATATATCGTAAGGTATATAATTTCCTAATTAATATATCCGTCGTTATAATTAACTTATTTTTCTTTTATTATTTGTAAAATATATAAGTTTATTTTCTATATTTATAATAATTTATATTTATTTACCGTTTTTAATAAAATAAAAATTCCTTAAACGCCGTTATTAATAATAATATTTATATGGTATTCGTTTATTTAAAATTTAAATTATAAATATTTTTTATTAAGGAGTATTATAAAATATAAAAATTTATTTATTTTAGCCGTTTTTTATTATTTTTTTATAATTAGCGTATTTAGTTTTTTAATATCTCGAGGGTTAATACCCGTTTTTTTTTTACGAGCCGTTTATAATTAATTACTAAATCGGGACGTTTTTATTTTTTAATAAATAAATATAATACGTTAATAATATTATAAATATCGTTTATTTTTTTATTAATAAGTTCTCTCCTTTTAAAAAATAATTTATAATTTTTAAATATTTTAATATTAAATTATATATTTAAAATATATCGGTTATATAGGTAGTTTTTTAAGTCTTTAATAAGTTAATTTAATTCTCTTTAGAAGCTTATAAATTTTTATTATTTTAATTATTTATTTAAATCGGCTTTTTTTTTAATAATAAAATCGTTAATATTAAGTAGTATTTTATAATTAATTTTTAATTAAACACGTTATTAAGCGACGTCGTAAGGTTCGTTTAAGTTATAAAACGATTATTAGCCTATTAGCTATTTATAATCCGATATATTAATATTATTTAAAAAGGGGTCGTAGTTTAGTCCCTTAATATTAAATTCTATAAATATATCGTCGGTAGTTTCTTTATTTAAGTTATTTAATTTAATATTTTTTTTAAATATAAGAAAGTTTTATTTTAAATAAAATATATTATTTTTTATTATTATTTTAAATTATTTATATAATCGTTATTATAAAATAATAAGGACTATTTTTATAATTAAATATTAAAAAATATAAAGGTTTATTATATAATAAACCTTATTTAATTCCTTAATACGTTAATAATAACGTTTTTTTAATATTTAAAGTCCGTATATTAAATATATAATATCTATTTTTTTATCGATTTTATATTTTAATTAAAAAAAGTCTTTTTTTATTTTAACTTTTAGTCGTTTTTAAAATCGTTATTAAAATAAAATAAATATCGTTTTTATATTTAATCGCTTTTTTTTTAATAATCGGCCGGTTTTATAATAATTAATTAAAATATAAATATAATCTTTATTATAATCTTTTATTATTAAAAAGCGTTATTTATAATATTAAATTATTTTATTAAATATTCGTCGTATTATATAAATAGATTTATTTAAAATCCGTATTTTATAAACTAAGATCTCGTTTTTTAATTAAAATAGGTCGTCCTTATTTTTAGTTATTAATTTTTTTTTTAATTTACTTTTTATTATTATAAAAGTTTACGCTCGCTTAAGAAAGCTAATAAGTTATATTTTAATTACTTTATATATTATTAATAATATTTAAATATACTTTTTATTATAGTTTTCGATAATCTTAAAACGTTAAACTATTTTTTACTTATTTATTATAATAAGGGTTTTATTAAAAGGTTTTTTAAAATATTATTTTAATTATTCTTTATTATTTCGGTAGGTAAGGTAATTATCGTCGTAATATATAGTCTAAGAGAGTAATTTATAAGGTATTTCTTTAGAAGTAATATTAATTTATTTCTTAAGGATAGGTCGTTATTAAATTTATTTAAGCTATTTATAATTTTTAATTATATATTTTAACTTATCGTAATTATAATATTTAAATTCTTTTTTTTAATAAGATTAGTCTTATTTTGTTATATTAAGGTCTATAAGTCCGCTATATTATTTATAAATAATAATTTATTAAGGGTTATTATTCTCGTTATAACGGTGTTTTTAATTAAAGTTATATTAAGGTTATTATTAATATTTACGTTTTAAATTAAGTTCTTATTATTATTTTTTTTTTTTTTTTTTTTTAATTATTTATTTTATTTTAATTTTTGTTTTTTTTTTTTTTAAATATTTTTTTAAGTTTTTTTTTTAATTTATTTTTTTTTTTTTTTTTTTTTTTTTTTTTTATAAAAGTAGTTATCGATTTTAATTATAAGTTCTATATATTAAAAAAAATCGTTTAGTTTATTAATTTTAATAAATTCGTCCTTAACCTTATCTTTTAATCCTTAATAAAATATAAAAATCTTAATATTATTAATAAAATTAAGTTAAGTACTAAAGCGTTTAAACTTAACTAAATAGTCTTTTATTAATTTAATTTATTAAAGTTATAATATATTACGCTCGGTTTATCGTTTTTTATTTAAATTTTAAAAAAACGATTTAAAAGTTTTTTTAAACCTATCGAAATTATAATAAATATTTCGTATTTTAATAAAGTATTTATTAAAAGTTTTTTTTTAAAAATACTTTTTTTAAAAAAGTTTAAATTATTTAAAAGTTTATTTTTTAAAAAAGCTAATAGCGTATACGACCTTTTCGATTTTATTATTAAAATTTTTTTAATAAAAGTTTTAAAAGTTTTTAATTTAAATTAAAAATCTTTTTAAAATTCTAAAAGTCCTATTAAAAGTAATAGGTATATTAAGTTTAAGTTTTTATTATTCTTTATTAAAAAAGGTAATAACGATATTAATAGTATTTTAAAACGTATTTATTTAATTAATAAAGTTTAAAACTTTTTAGTATTTATTTTTAAATTTTTTAAATATAGTATTAAATATTTTTTATATTTTAGTAATATCGTAGTCGTTTTTAATTTAAATTTTCGTTAGTTAAGCGGTATTAATATTAAAAAGTTTATTTAGTTCTTTATTATATTTAACGCTTTTTTTAATAATTTTATGTATTTAGGCGTATATTATTTAGTTAAGGATTACGTTTCCGTCGGAATTAAATTTAATATTAAATATTTTCGAATCTCTTTCGGCTTAAGAAAGTTTAGTATTTAGAGCCTAGGGCTATTTACTTTTATTAAAAGAAAATTAAATAAATATCGTTTATATTATTTAATAAGTTTTTATAAAATCGACTTATTAAATAAAAGTAATTAAAATATTACGGCTAGTTAGTTATAATAAAGTTTATATTAATAAAAATTAAGGCTATAATATTTATAAATAATAGTTATTATAAAAATAATTTTAGTAAAGCTTATTATTTATAAATCGTAAAATAAATAAGGTTTTAGTAATTAATTATAGTTTTATTAAATAAATTCTTAATAAAAATAGTTAAAAACGATTATTAAATTTAATATAAAAATTAATTATTAAAAAAGTTATAGAAGTTTGTTTTCGAGCCTAGCTTAGGCTATTTTATATATAAATCCTAATCGTAAATATATTTTTTATAATATTTTATTTATTATTATTTAATTATTTACTAAGCGGTCGTTCGTTTTATATTTTTATAATCGCCCGTTTTATTTATTTATAAGCGTCTGTTTTTTATTTTATTATATAATTATAATTATATAATTTATTTATAGTTCTTTTATTTTAAAGGAGGCCGTTTAAGTTTTTATTATTATATATATAGTATAGTAGCCGCCGTAGGTCCTATAGGGCAGGGCCTTAGTTTAGTAATACGTGTTAGGTCGTAACATTTTATTATATTTTATTAAAATAAATTAGGTTTAATCTAATAACGTTTTAAATATATACGTTTCTTTTTAAATAAATATTTAAAAAGCGTATATATTTATTAAATAAATTATTATTATTTAATAATTTTTTTTTTAAAAAATATAAAAAAACCGTTTTAAATCCGTTTTTAATTTTATTTTTTTTAAAATTATTTTAGCTTTAGCCTTTTTTTTAACGCCTATTATTAAATTATAAAAATATTTATTACTTTTATATAATAAGTATTTATAATAAACTAATTAAATTTAAAAATTTTATAATAGCTTTATTTTTATTTATAAATCCTTATTAAAATAATATTTTATTCGTTTATTTAAAAAAGTAATAAAAAAATTAAAAAAAAAGTTAAATTAAATAAGATTTTACGAGGTTTATTTTGTATTTTTAGTTTCTTTTTTAATTTAATCGTTATATAGCTTAAGTTTATTAAAGCTATTTTCTTTACTTTTATTTTTATTAAAAAACGTAAATACGATCTATTTAAAAGATCTTTTTAATTCTTAATTGCGTGTCGTTTTAATATATTTTTACTAAAGGCTTATTTTTTATGTTTACCAAATTAAATAGATTACGTAATTTACTTTTTATATTTTTTTTTATTAAAATGGTAAATATATTTACTTTCTTATTTGCCTTATTTAATAATATTATGTCAGTAAACTATATATTATATTAATCTATAAAAAATATAGATTAATATAGATATTAATTATGTAAGCAAAACTGCTTACATAAGCTTATATAAATGATCAAACGTATTAGAAATTATTAGAACGTTCGGGAGCTTTCTTTCTATAGGATTACGCACTACGATTACGTAATCACTTACAAATACGCTTATTAATTCAATCTTTATTAATAAGCTATAAAATATTCTAGTAGGAGGTTTTTATGTCTATATAAAGGCGTAGTTTTACCTACTTAGACCTTTTTTTAAGTAAGTAACTCTTTATATAGTAATTTAACTATATTACTCCTTTTACTCCTAAAAACTTCAGTTATTTACGTATTACTACCCTTTAATTTATATATTCTTACTTCTATATAAATATTATATATTCTTATCTCTTTATAAGAATATATTTATCTTCCACCTCTCAAAGCTACCGTATAAGATTTTTTTATATTTATATTTTATAAATTATAAAATAAACGTAAATATTATATAATTTAATTATAATTAACGTATATACATAGCGAGTCGCCTATTATAACAAGTCGCCTACTTCTAAATACCTTTTTATTATTTATATAAATTAATTAAGCTATATTATATAAAATTAATTAAAACTACTTATTAGCCTCTTTTTTAAAAGTCTCCTAAACTATTTAATATATTTATATATTATATTTAATTTTTCTATAATTACTATATTACCGCCTACGCAATTTAACCCCTTTTATATAAACACTTTTTTAATATATATTTTCGTTTTTAATATTAATAACCCCTTTCTCTATTTAAATTACCTCGGCTTTAATAGTATTAAATAAGCTTTTAAGACGTAGTTATATTTTTTTAGCCTTTTAGCGCTTATTTAATATTTTATTTATCGTATAAAGCCCGCGGTATTTAGTTTTAATAAAAGCTAATTTATATACTAACTTATTGATACTTTTAGCTTATAAGTTAATAACTTTATATAAATATATTAATAAGCTATATTAATAATTATAAATCCGTTTTTTAAATAAAATAAAGCTTTATATAGCGTTATATATTATAATTAATATTTTTAAATCTTAAAAGCCTTAATTATTTAAACATAAATTAAATAATATTAGCGTTTTTAATTTAAAATCTAAATAAAAAATAACTATTTTTAAATTAAAAAGTATAATTTTAACTTATTTAAAACCAACTCGTACGTTTTTTTTACTTATTAAAATAAAAAAAACTATTTTAAAAATAAAAAAAAAGTCGTTTTTAATAATATACGTAATTTATATCCGTATTATCTTTTTGATTTTTTTATTATATAAAGCTTTTAATAAGCTAAAATAACTAATATTAAAAAGCTAAAGCTCGTACGATAAATAAAAAAGTATATAAAAAACGATAATACTATACTTTTTATAATAATTATCGAATTTAATCGATTTATAATTATTATAATTATTAAAGATTAAAAGCCGCTTAATACCCTTTATATAAAACTTTATATATTTTTTAAAATACTTTAGCTAATCTAGGCCGATCTTATTTATAATCTATTTATTTTTATTAAGGTAAATACGCTATTCGGGGGGGAATTAATTATTAATATATTACGAGAGGAGGTAATATTTACTTTTTATAATAACGTATAAAAGCAGCGCCTAGCTATTTATATATATACTTTAAATAATAAAAACCTATTTTTAATTACTAAGCTACTTTATATAAGGCTTTCTATAATAATTAAAAATTATAATAACCTTTATATATAAAAATATTTTTATTAAAAAGCCCGTTTTATTAAAATTATAAATATTATAATTATATATTCCGTATTTCGTAATTATATTTTATATAAAAGTAAACTAGGTTTAGATAATTATAAAATCTTTAATTAATATTTTTTAATAGTCGATTTTATATTAAAAACGCGTTTTTAATTATAATTAACGTCGTATAAAGTTTTTTTATTTATTACGGTTTAATACGTATCGCGTCGCGTTTATTAAAAAAGTAATTAATTATATTTTATACGTCGTTAAGTTGCGATAGAAATCTTTAATTAATTAAATTAATAACTCGTTCGAAAATCACGGTTTCTTTTAAAAAAGTTATTTTTTTTAAATTTATATGAATTTTATATTAAAATAATAAGTTAGTACGTTAATTACGAAGTATTATTTTTAAAATATTATAAATAAAAGCTACTTTTTATATAAATAAATTTAGGTTTTTTTTAATAATTTAAAATATAAAGATAATACGACTTTTATTTAAAAAAAAATTTATAATCGTATATAAAGAAAAATAGCTATTAAAATAAAAGGTATAAAAGGAAAAGAAAGTAAGCGATTCGCTATAATAGGCGACTCGCTATATATGTACGTTAATATAAATATAAAATAAATAGATTTACGTATTGATTACGAAAAGTAAATAAAAAAAATAAAAAAAAAGTCTTTTAAAATTAAAAAAAAGTATAAAAAAAAGGATTCTTTTGATAATTAATAATTAACTTAAACGGTTTTATTAATAGACTATTTAAAAGCGTTATTAATATAATAAACGTCTCTTTTTTAATAAAAGTTTAGAAAATCGGAAATTTTTTATTTTATACGGCGTTAAAAAGTCGTTTCTTTTAATTTTTATAAAAACTTAAAATAGCGCGATTTTTTTTTTTATATAGTATTAAAAAGTCGCCTTTTTTATTTTATAATAGCTTTATTAACTACGATAATAATTAAATTATTAATTAATATTAATTTATATAAATATAGGGTAATTTATTTAATCAACCCGTAGTAACAAAGGGTTAATTACTTTTATATTAATCTCTATATAAAATGGAAAAAAGAGGTTTTAATTGTTAATTAGATCGCCGGTTAAACGCTAATATAAAGACCCTCAAATGGCCCCTGCGCTGGCGCTGACTCGAGGTCGACTTGGGCTTCCAATCCGACATTTTGTGTGATTAGTAGGCACTTAATAACTAATTAGTGCCCGTCTATATTAAGGAGAACACTCCTTTACTCAGTGTTCGCTACTTTACAAAACAAGGGGTCCAACGTTTATTTAAGTAATCCGTGCTACTTCAGACGTTTCTAACTTATTACTAACGTCGCGATGAGTTTCAGTTTAAGTATAGCCCTCCGCAAACCCTATGTGTTCTCTGTTGAAGCATCGGAATTTTTCCCTACATAGAAACGCTACTGCTTCCGCTATCTCTGCTGGTTGGCCCAGCCTTTTCACTGCCGGTGTTGCCTCGATGATAGGTTTTAGAACTTCCACCGCTTCATCTAGCGCTCAAAACTCCATGCGTCGCAGTAGGGCCAGAAGACACAGCGTTGACGGCACAGCCATACTTGAGCGGGCGTTCCTTCACCCAGACCCGTGTGAATTAGCAGACCATGCCCTTAGTTTCTGGAAGAATGGTTTGCAGCGGAGGAACAGCACGAGACCTGATGGAACAAATGTCAACAACGCGCTCACTTCCACGTATGAGGTATGACATATTTTTTCTGTGAAAATAAATGCCCCACGGCCGTTGAGTTTCAGCAGATAATCCCAACGATCGAGCGTTTGTTGTTCGAATGGCAAGTTAATGGCAACCGCGGTGTCGTTGAAGTGAATGTCGATATGACCGTAAACGTGATAAAACCCTAAACTAAATTCCCCAGTCCGTCCACTATGCTAATGTCGGTCTCGATGGCAATGCCGCTAGTGGGAAGAGCAGCTACTGCTTAGGCCGCTTAATTAGTCATGGAGGCCAATGGCTAGTTGATTACGGCGTGGGCTCCTAGACCGTTCAGCTCCCTTGCTATTGAGTCACGAGTTAGACCACACAGCAATGGGTTTACTCATTGGGCAGAAAGTGGCTTGCAATAACCCGAAGTGAACAGAGGAAAAGGTCAAGTTTACATGTATATACTGCGTAATAGTGAGGGCCACGTGAGTAAGCACGTGGCAGACGTCTTCGTGATGATACTAGTCTCTATTTCTTGACAGAATGCTACTGCAACTACCAAAGGACATGGCAACTTTACCCGCGAGACTCTGGTATGCGGCCACCATATTGTACGCTGATGGTAGGGTATTCCAAAAAGGTTTCCTCTTGATAAATTCTGTGTAAGGTAATCGCACTCGTCAAAGTCGAAACGCTCGGCGATGTCTGCTTAGCTGGCTCATGTTGCGATACATACAAGCACTCAGTCTAGATCCTGAATGGTTGAGTTTCCCGGCTCGCGCCAATCATCTGCTGCCGACATAGTATGGGATCCAGACTCGGGAAGTGGGGTGCCATAGAATCCACTGGCTGTTCCGCTCTTCGGGTCTTCCGAGCAAGACAACATGGAGAATGGAGGTGGACCCGTGCTTCTCACATTCTCAACGTAGGGAAAATACGGTAGTATCTATACCGATATTTCTCTAACTAATATCTCCTGAATGCGGTCTAAGATAGCTTCGCCTGAGTCCAAACTTGTAATGGCTTAGTTTTCAGACAAGTGCAACTAGTTTAGAGCTCATGAAATAGGCTCTTCAACTCATGCTTCAAGAGTTGCTGGGCAGGTCTCTCTACTTATTGAACTTTGAACTATATTCATCAAGCTGGGAAGCGTACGCTTCTTTGAGGGTGATATAAATGGCATTCGACTGCTCCAATCGGGGCATGAGGAATTCTTTGTGCCGGATCTTGCAACATAGGAAATCATAAGAATAATGTCTATCATCTAAAGTACTGAACACAATTTTCATATTCTGTCTACCTAGATTGGCAATTCCCCCGATGTGCGCCCTAGCAAATCTATCCTCATTTTAATGCGTTAAACTCAAATGACATGATTCTTGTAGTGACACGCATGGACTCCCAAGATTCATATTTTCTCTTCGCGTTGGCGGGTGTTTTTGCTCCCACAAGAGGGCTTTCCTTGGCTCAACCCAGCACATCAGCCTTATTCATTCCTGTGTACTTTTGGAACTCTTCCTCTGAAATTTCAGCCCAGTTTCTGTCTTGCGTACGTTGATAGAGTGACTTCTTCTTGGGCGCAGTTGCCGACTTGGACTCTTCAGTTTCAAGCCCTATGAGCGGTTTATGACTGTCGGCATTGCTGAGTTGACCAGACATCACGCTTTCTCTCTAAGGAGTGTGACGAGAGCTTTCTGCTTGTTGAAGTGATGGATTGACGAGCAGAACCGTAAGGTTGTGGGTAAGAGGGAGAATGTTGCAATTGTGACTAGGTTCTAAGCAGAGAATAGTCGAGCTTTCGGCGATGAACTGGCCAAAGGCGTGAAAATTGGAGCTTGGTAGTTATTGATCTGATTGATTGAAGAGAAACACCAAAGTAGTATACTCTCTGGAGGCGCGGTATGCTTGCGTTTACACATACCATCCATTGTAGTTGCCCAGGTGCATTCATACCAGACTTGATAGAGCTGATTACCTTACTTACCTTCTGATGAAGATGTTGTCCCATTGTATTACTGCGGCGCAGCGGGCAACAACGCGGTTACGAGGAGGGGGCACAGCTCAGCCACCTTCCTATCTTGGACTCAAAGGTGGATGTGTTGGTCGCTGGCCAATACTTATTGGTTGGGTTCGAGTCCGAACCTCAGAACGAAATGTGTAACAACTACATAGATTTGTCGGGCAACGTGAAGCTGTCGCCAGCTCATTTAGGGTAACGACAACCCCGAAAATAGAGGCAATGCGCTTGCCGGTCCAGCCAGTCGCACTATCCGAGCCATTAAGGAGATCCAATGCGAATGGCTTCATCGCTTTTTTGGCATTGTGTTTTTCATTATCTATAGCAGACTAGGTGACTGAAGCAAGACACTTCAGTGGTGTTGTCACAACAAAATACGATGCTGGAACTCGCGTCGTTCGCTCTCGAGGATCAGTGGACCACCACTGGGACCACTAGCATCCAGACTTAACGTGACCCGTTGCAAGTCTGCAACGACACGCACTGTTTCTCCAATGTTTTGGTAATCGATCTCATGATGTCCGGCTGTTTCGTCGCTCTCCTCCTTCTTAACCTCGCGAATTTCAACGTTGGGGTAGGGCAGTCGCCCTTCGCGCAGCGGAACGATGAGAACGGGAACGTGCAACTCGGATTCTCCAAACTTGGCATCTGACTTGTTTACTCCCAGGCTCTTGAAGTTGCCGCGCTTACGGCCCCCGATGAGCCACATGTCGCCTGGGCCGGTCACATCGAAGCTGAACTCGTAGTCCCTATTGATGCCTTTGCCATCACTGATAGCCGTGTCCCATATGCGGGTCCACCGTAAACGTAAATTGGCAGATAGGAGCTGGTTGACAGCCAATGTTGAACCTGCAATCTGCTCGTCGGGCAGTGGAAGCTGAATGTCAATCGAGTGGAAAACGGGGATGGAGGGAACATCAACAGGAATGAGGATCGATCGACTGGTCGACTGGATTTCCTTGATGGCCAACTTTGGATGTGTTGACTGCCAGGCCAGGAGGAATGCTTGTAGCGCTGTAGAAGCATCTCTATCATCGCCAGGGACTATCCCTAAGCCTCTGAAGATCTTATCTGTCAGCAAAGGCGATACGAAGGCCGTCGAGACCTCGCCGAGAAGGGCAGCTCGTTCCAAGTCGTAAGCCGAAAAGCAAGACCGCACCTCTGCAAGAACTCGGTTGATTAACAGGCCGGAGAATGAGGACAGCGGGGATTTCTGAATAAACTTTGACAGGGAGTTTTCGATGAGGGCAATAATCTCATCCAATACAACGCTATAATGGAGCTTGAGATACAGGATCCGCTGAGTCTTGGGTGTGGTATTGCCTGAAGCTTTGCGCGTAATTTTATAAAGCAAACTGGCAGGCTGCTTTGGGAACACCATGACGGATTTGTTTGGTGGGGCTGCAGAGTGCGCAGCAAAAACATCTGAGTCAATGAGTTGCGTCTCAAACACTCTCAGCGGGCTCAGCGAGGCTGTCGAAACGCTGAAGCGGGAGAACAAGGCATTGTGTTTGAAGACGTCCTGAACGTTGACACCCAAGGCGAGCGCCACAGGGACTGAAAATACGTTAGAGTATGAGTAGGTGCCCGCATTTGTGGTATAAGTCAGTTCGACTCTTGCCGAAATACTTGAAACATCTTGCTCGATGGTGTACGGGAAACGCATTTTGATGGCGGACGACGCGGAGACAGTTTCAAAGCGAAAGAGTCCGGCTTCCATAGGCTTTTCGTATTCAAATGTAGGCCCAAGGAACGTTGCTTCGGTCGAGATGATTCGAAGACCGCCGGTGGACGGTTTTACCGAAAGTTCACAGGATTTGATAGAGTTCCACCCCGTTAGGAGCTCCAGGTCAAGTGAGTTATTTTTGTCCAACTGTATGTCTCTTGCTGCCGTCAGGCGACAGCTCAGACCGCCGGCTGGGCGATAGAGCTCCAAGTCGGGCAGACGGAAGATATGTGCCGTCCTGCTGGGTGTTTGGTTGACGTCTCGCTCCCAGTGCAGGTCTACTTTGTTGCAAATTAAATCTGCCCGGTCAATTCTGTAATGTCCGGCAACGTTTGTCTGCCGTCTGTTAGCTGACTTCCTCGAATTGGGTCGTGGGCATAATGCTCACAGTGCTGGTAAGCCGCAACTTGTTGATCCCTGGCTTAAGAGTGTTCGCCTCAGAAGTATGTAGCCAAACCTCCTTTGTTCCTCCCGATGACGTCCTGGACAAACGAATGGCAGCCTTCTCCAAACTCAGGTCATCTATAAGCAAACTCCTCAACTTGATGGTGAGAGAGAAACAGTCTTTTCCAGTGTGGTAGTCGGGATGTCCGACCACTTCAACTTGGGTAAAAAGATGCCCTAGGGGAACCCTGACTTCGTTGGACAGGGTCTTGGCTACACTCAACACTTCATCGAGGAAACCAACAATGGCGCTTTTCTCGGGGTACTGGACCTCTGAATGGGCTCCAACTGAGGGCTTCTTCTTTTCAAGTCTCTCGTTTTCTGCGGCTGCCGCTTTCGTCAGGAGCTTCAATCCCACACGAACAAACTCATCCTTGCGCTGAAGCTCCTTGAGACATCGAGAGTACATGACAAGCATAGACAGTTCCAACAGGCTCCAGCTGTTTTCTCCAAAAAATGGTGTAGTCATGTAAAAGTATGAAGCGGCCGGGCCATACTCGCCCAGGTGATACTTGAGCACAGCGAGGTCAGCCATGCTAGTCTTCACTGCATGAGTGTGGTTGGCCACGGTATAATGGCGCAAGGCCTTGTCCGTAAGTGTCTCGTACAGGCGATAAAAGTCATCTCGACTGTCGAGAGCGGTATGGAGAAGGCCGTTCTCAATACCAGCCAGACCTATGCAAAACGGTTCTGGGTTGTCTGTCTGCGACTTTTTGTCATCGCCGTCGAGATCGATGTCTTCAAAGTCGTTGCCATCCATTTCCCCCAGTACGGGCGCCGAAGTCCATCCAATATCCCAGCCCCGTTTCTTGCCGCTGCCTTGGAGGACATTCCTAGACAAAGCATACAGCTCTGCACGACGCGCAGCCAATTCTTCTAAACCAGCTTTGAGAAATTGGGCGTTGGGTGTCACTGTGTCATTAGGGTTGGAACCTGTTGCTCCAGGAAATATCCCAGGACTGAGCGGCGGTCTCATACTCGTGTTGGAGTTTGTTCCCACGCGCAGAGACGAGTTTCGAGCAGGGTGTAACATAGTCTTCAGCTCCGGGATTGATGACTTTGGCTCATGACCGTCAGAGGGAGCCAGGGTGGATGGTGGTATGGGCAGCGCTTTGCTCGATGTTTGAGCAAGAATCTGCTGCGCAACGGAAAACGCGAAGGATGCAACAAGATTATCTATAGCCTCTGCCAGGACAGGGTTGAGAATTGGGGAATCTTCCTCGGTAAGCTTGTTCTTCACCGCCGCCAAGACGTCGGCTCTCATGACTTGCGAAACAGCCGGTACAAACTCGAGCGTTCTGCGGCAGATCTCGGCCAACATGGACAGGTTTTCGGCCTCTTCTGTCTGCTTTGGAGGCGGCGCTCGCGGTGCAACACCGTGAAGAACAGACTCCTGTTGCTCCCTAAGCTTTGCTAGGAGGTCTTCCCTGGTCGACCAAGCATTGCCGAGGCGAAGCAACAGCGATATTTGTCTCGCAAAGATGTAGCAGCGGAAGTCAAAGACCGACACGTTGTTGGCGACTATCATTTCGCGGTATGGCTTTTTGGTGGCGCTAATGGGAATGTCGTCGAACTTGTCCGTCTTGGGGGCACCCGTGGCCTGGAGATCAACAAGCTGATCGTCTACCAGAGATTCGTCCTCAGCACCCAGCTCTGCAACGGCAGCCTCAGCTCGCTTCACGAGGTCCTCTGTGTGGCTCAACAAAGAGCCACCGTGCGTCCGGGGATCTCCGGATGTAGCCTGTTCTTGAATGACGGTGTCAAGGCCAACGCTGAGCTCATCGTAGCCGACTAAAGCATCCTCCACAAGACCGACGCTCTCGAAGCCACGCGCTAAACCCTCTTTGAGTATGAAGAAGGTACAGAAATTCCATCCCGGTAGAACCCGCTGAGCGTCCTTCTCCTTGATGTCTTCCTCGTACTGGGATACCCTCATGTCAAAGGATGACAAAATCAATTCCTTGAATTTTCCAATGAGGTAATCCCATGCGTTTTCGGCATCCTGGCGCGACTCGGTATAGCCGGTTGGGGTTGCAGGAACAACTCGAGGCAGCACGTCGTATGGAACGTCGTTGATGCCGATACGAATCTGGGCCACGCGATCCATCGCGCCCTTGCTTGAACTGTTGAAGTCCGACCGAAGCTTCTCCAGTAGTGTCGAAGATCCGGAGCCCCATCTAGATGACCTTGCTTTCTCTGCGGCATCGAGACCTTTTCCGCTGACCCTGGGCTGATTTGCAGCAAAAGTATTGGGTATCACGACGTGGATAATGAGGAACTCAAAGGCATCATGGTTCTCTTGTGTGTTTAACTTGCGCGTAGATTGCGAGGGCGGCGTGTTCTTCTTGATCCATTCTCTGATTTCCGCCCTTGTTTGGGACTTGTACGTATCGCTGTCGTCGCATCGAACGAGTAGGACTTTGAGGTAGGGTGTCCGCCTCAGGCCCGGTATTTGGTGGCGTCGTTCCTTGCCGGGCTGCCGCGCAGCTACAGTTGGCGTATCGGAAATATCTGACGATGTGCTCTTGCCTCCAATTGATTGCGTCTGAAAGCCATCGTCTTTGGCGCCGGCGCTGACTGATCGGCGGAGCGGGGGGGAAACAGTTGGTGAGATTGGGGCAGACGGCTCTCCGCCGGCGGGTGTGAGCTCGACATGAAGGGTATCGATCGAGCGCAAAGGTCCAGCATGCGACTGCCAGTGGAGATTTCGAAGAGGAAGTCGTGGAATGAGGCCCGGGGTGACGAGCTTGTAGACGTCATGGGGATCGAAGTACTCGACTGCAAATAGCATGCTGGGTCAGTTCGGGAGGACTCAATGAGGTAGGAGTATTCGCAGGCCAACAAAACAACAGCGGATGATGAGACGCGCGGAGCTTACCTGTTACTTTGGAGGTTGAAAAAGGCCGCTCCATCTTGAACGGCTCCTCCAATTTGGAGTTTTAAATTACATGGTCCGTCGCGGCTTCATTTGACAAATTGCGGAGGGTGGGTGCCGGTCGAATGCAAGGTGTACAACTCGCTCGGTGAGGTTCTAGTTTCGGTGGAGACGCCGGGCGCGATTCAGCGAGCTCGAGCTGGAATTTGAAAGGGGGTCTGTTGGAACTTGGAAGGCTGGAAACTGGCGAAATGCGCCGGCCAGCGATAGCCGAAACGGCGGGACCCCTGTCGCCCTACTCGTAGCTCAGCCTCCGATGATCCGCCGAGAGCGGTGTGCGGCTCCTTGCTGAATTGATTGGCTCAAGATGACGCTTCTTGCTGCACGCCAATGGAGGGGTTCGGCAGAATCTTTTGGTTTTGCTTCAGAATTGCCCCTCCCCTGCCGCTGATGCAGTGGACGGGAGGTATTTTTACAATAGAGAGTCTTTTATGTATTGACTACCCTTCTCCCACAACAGCATTCCTATTTTACGCTGCATCTCCTCTTTTTCGACGCCATGTCTGGACTCCAAGCTGTCAAGTACACCCGGGGTCGTCTCGAGGTCTTGGACCAGCTGATACTTCCTCACGAATTCCACTATGATGAGGTATCCACCAGCGAGGAGGCTTTCGACTGTATCAAGTCAATGAGAGTTCGTGGTGCCCCAGCCATTGCCATCGTCGCTGCCCTCGCCCATGCTGTCGAGCTGCACAACGGCAGCTGCAGCGCTACTTCAGCCCAAGACACCGTCACTTACATTGACTCGCGTCTGGATTACCTCAAGGAAAGCAGGCCTACTGCTGTCGACTTGACCAACGCCATCAACCAACTAAAAACCCGCATTAGATGCGCGCCGCAAGATGATGCCAACACTGTCATTGCTGCCTACATTGAGGAAGCCGAGAAGATCCTGCAAAAAGACCTCCAGACAAACCTCTCTATTGGCGACCATGGAGCCCGTTGGCTGAAAGAAGTGGCTGGTGCCTCTCCCGAATCCAAAGTATCCGTCCTTACCCACTGCAATACCGGCTCTCTAGCAACATCTGGTCACGGAACCGCACTTGGAATTATCAGAACACTCTGGTCCAACAACCTTCTTAAGCACGCCTACTGCACCGAGACAAGACCCTACAACCAGGGTAGCAGACTGACCGCTTTCGAGCTTGTTTACGAGAACATCCCCAGCACTCTTGTTACCGACTCCATGGCTGCTGCGCTTTTCAAACTGCAAAAAGAGAAGATGAACATTGCCGCCGTCATTGTTGGTGCTGACCGTGTTGTTCGCAACGGTGATACTGCCAACAAGATCGGAACCTACCAACTCGCCGTGTTGGCCAAGTATCACGGCGTCAAGTTCGTCGTCGCTGCTCCCACCACCAGCATCGACCTCGAGACCCAGACTGGCGCGGGCATCAAGATTGAGGAACGCAAGCGAGAAGAGCTCACGCAGATTTCCGGTGCTGTCGTCCAGGCTGATGGGAGTGTCGATGTCACTCGTACAGCGCGCGTGGCGACGGCGGATCAACGCGTCAACGTCTGGAACCCTGCCTTTGACGTTACTCCGCATGACCTGATCGATGCTGTTGTTACGGAGAAGGGTGCTGTAGTCAAGAACGCTGAGGGTCATTTTGATTTCCGTCACATCATGCCCGAGAGATGGGCGCAGGTGGTCGGCCAGTGATAGATGCTCTTTCTTTTCCTGTACGGATGGTAATGATCATTAAAGTAATACCCTGGAGCCCGTTGTATGTGCAAGATTAGACATTGTCTATGAGGGACATGGCGTTACGGCAGCGCGCTGCCGGAAGACCGTCGCGTGACATTAAGCAGAGTCCTTGAGAGCATGTAGGATCAGCTTCTGGTAGCCTCCCACGGATTCCTCAAGTTCGGCGACGGTGATGTTCTCATCGCGGCCATGCGCAACCAGAATAGTGCCTGGTCCATAAAGATAGCGAGTGTGCGACCCTTTGAGGTTAGGAATATCAGTGCCATAATTGGCCACAATGGTCTCAAAGCCTACGTAGTCACTCGTCAGTGATTGTCCAGACTGGTCAGGCTACTTGATTGAGGCGTGGGTATCTCACCGTCGACGTCACAGTTGGCCTCCACGACGCCGTATCCGTGGGTGCAGGTTAATTCGAGGGACTCGGCATCAGTTTCGTCAAGAATCTTCTGAATTCTCTCCTTGACAATGTTGCCACCGTCCTTTTCGGGGCCAATGGCGACTCGGACAGCAATCCTTGCCAGAGCAGAGGCAGGAATGACATTCTGAGCAACGCCGCCGTTGAACTGGCCAACGTTCACAGTGGTGTTGCCCCATTTTTCGGTGCTTCCGAGATCTGTCGTGATGATTCTGGCGAGGGCCTTAATCATGATCTCGTTGGCCGATTTGCCGAGCCACGGGTAGCCAGAGTGCCCAGCGACACCCTTGGCCGAGATGTCGCAGAAGACACCACCCTTGTGACCGCACGCGAGCTTGTTCTCCGTAGGCTCTCCGAAAATGACAGAACCAAATTGCACCGGTGGGTCAGCTTCCTGAAGCGCATCAGAGAAGAAACGCATTCCATCGCCAGTGTCCTCCTCGCCAATAACGAACAAGAGCATGGCATCTTCGGGTTTGACTTTGCCGGCCTCGAATAGGTCCTCGAGAGCAATGATCTGAGCAGCAACACTGGCCTTGGCGTCAACACTTCCTCTTCCACTAATACGAGTGTCGGGTGCGATTGTGTCATCAGATATGCTGTAGGGGATATGAGGCGGCACAACATCGTAGTGCGAGGTCACAACAACGCGAGGGCTGGGCTGACGTTGGTTCGTCTTCCAGGCCAAGACATTAAACCGCGGGGTCTCTTGGGTATCGCCAATGCGCGGTGGCAGGAATTGCAGAGATGAGACATAGCCTCGGCCGGTCAGATAGTCGACCAAGAATTTTCCGGCGGCACTCTCATTGCCCGAGATGGAAGGGATCTCAACGAGAGAGCGATGCAAAGAGATGAGGTCGTCGCGCCAAGCGGGGACAGCGGATAAGGACGAGGAGCCTGAGACTGCGGCCGGGCCGTGAATTGTCGGCGGGGAAGATTCGACGCCGAGGAGTTGCTGGAAGCGCGAGGCGGCGGCAAAGGGGAGCATGAAGCTCACGGCCAGGAATTGAGAGACATGCATGGTGGATGGTGGTGGCGGAGCTTCAAGCTTATGGAAAGGTAGACGGACGATGTTTCTCAAGCATCAATCAAAGGATGTCAATGTCAATTAGTGAGATGGTGCGCCAAATCGCCAATGACCGGCGGCGGGCGTAAGAGTTCCCCGGAGACTTGGCTATGGTGCAACCGCAAACGGAGCGGTGTCGGAAACATTGGCTTCAGCCACGAGCACGGACTGGAAGCAAGGCCCCCTTAGCCACCCCCATGTTCCCACGGGGTCGGGGAGGTGATCCAAGCTTTCCAAGCACGTGCCAGGTCGGTTCCTCAATCCCGTCCGATGAGACCGCGGTGGGGTGATAGCTTCTTCAGTCTCAGCCAGCGTCTCAGACAGACGAGGTGAGGTGGACTTAGAGATGACGATGCTGACAAACTCTTGAATTCTGTAGTATTCACAGTACCAGAGTTTATATGTCAATTGCTCTGCTGCTATCCACTCTCTCTTTTCCTATAATGACGCCTCACTCTCCACCGCAGGCTCATATTAGTGAAGAATATCTTTACTGCTGGCAAACAATGTACCTGATACGACAAGGAGAACAAGTGTGGAAGATTCTTTTTCTAAGTTTTTCTTGTTATCTGTGCAATGAATACTGAAACGACTTGTTTTAAGATCAGGTTAACGTGACTATTCTCCTGTTTGCAAACGGCCAAGTGCCGGCATCTCCTCAACTCCTCTTGACTGACGGACACATTGAGCACAGCTTACTCTCAAGGTCGTTCCAAGCGGCCCGAGGCACTGCAAGTCGGTCACCTGGGAGGCCCGGTCGAGGCCAACAAACAAGACGTCCAATCCGGGACGTCCAAGGTAAGGTAGGTAGGAAAGGTAGCTGGCATTTCTGGGCGACACCGCCAACATGTAACCGAAGAATTCCAGGCCGCAAAAGTGAATTAGGTAAGTCGCCCGTTCTTTCCCCAGGTCTACCTACTGATCTTAGGCAAGGTTCTTGAGCTCCAGTCCACACCTCAAGCGTGCGAAAAGGCAAGTAAAATACGTAGCTAATAAGGTCGATTAATCAAGATGAGGAACCTTAGTCGTGTGTCCATCGGCCGGTGACCCACTTGACCGCTGCTCTTTTCCTCTCTGGGACGCACCTGAATTGTTGCGCTGAATTGGGGGTACCTCCCCCAGGTACCTGGCCCGCTCCGTGTCCCATCTTGCTTGCTCTCGCCTTGCCTCGCCAGCAGTCCAACACTGATTGATGAGTCCTGAGTCCCGACCACAGGTAGCACGCTACCTTTGCAGACAGGGGCCGGTCGTGAATTCAGCAAATCTCCCCATCCATTGCTTTCCATGATCAGTGAGCCGCCAGCCTCAACTTGCGCTCACCAACAGCTTCAATTGCAACGCCGTGACGCTTTCCACCACCTCGCCCACGCGCAGCCGAACCATAGTACCCCAATTCGATCCGATCCTCCCATCCCACCCGTTCTAGATGCAGCTGGCACTCTTTGCGCGCCATTGTGGGCTCCCGAGACGTCGATCCTAAACCTCCTCACGCCTGCCCGGTCCCGACCCACGATACCTAAAGCCGAGTTACTGTGTGTCTTGCTCAAGCCCGCCCGCTTTGCCTGGCTTCGCTTCGGTCGGCTTTGACGTGCCTGGTCATCGCCTTGCGAAGGGATGCAGGCCAACAGAGGAAACGCTGAGGCCCTGGGTCGCAAGGCCAAGGTGCGTCACCAAACTTGCCCTACCCGTCATGCCATGTGCTCCTTTCGCGACCATCCCAATCGCCTTGGATCATGGTCCACCAGATCGAATTTGGTGGCTAATGAAACTGTGACAGCTTGCTCGCTCGTATCAGGAGCTTCTTGAGTAAGTTCCACTATGCCTGCCCATCCGCCCGCTCCCGTGCGTATCCGAAGCTAACATCCATCGCCTTCAGCGAGTTCTCCAACAAAGACCTCAGCTCTGTCGGCAACTACACTCTCGGTCGTCTTATCGGAAAAGGTTCCTTTGGCAAGGTCTACTTGGCTTCTCACAAGCTCACTAATGGCTCCAAAGTAGGTAATGGTCGACGTGCTGGGACCATGATGTTTAGTCTCGACCGGCGATACTGACTTGCTTGGGTACAGGTCGTCCTCAAATCTGCTAACAAGGGCGACTCGAACCTCGCACGCGAAATACACCACCACCGCCAATTTGTTCACCCGCACATTGCCCGACTGTATGAGGTCATAGTTACCGAGAATCTGGTGTGGTTGGTTTTGGAATACTGTTCTGGTAGGCTCGCCATTGCATTGATGACACGGAATTCGCGGTTGACAAAGACTTGGTAGGCGATGAACTCTACAACTACCTCCTCGAACATGGGCCCCTCCCCGTCCACAAGGTCCAAAAGATATTTGCCCAACTCGTTGGCGCTGTCGCACACGTACATCAGCAATCATGTGTTCACCGCGACTTGAAGCTGGAAAACATACTCTTTGACAAACACGAGAACGTCAAGCTGGTGGATTTTGGTTTCACCAGAGAATACGAGGGCAAGTCCAACTACCTGCAGACATTCTGCGGTACAATATGCTACTCGGCGCCCGAAATGCTCAAGGGCGAGAAATATGCCGGAGAAAAAGTCGACGTCTGGAGCCTCGGTGTTATCCTGTATGCCCTTCTATGCGGAGAGCTGCCATTCGACGATGACGACGACAACGTAACACGGACGAAGATACTTAGTGAAGAACCAAAGTACCCCGATCATCTCCCTCCTGTCGCCATTCCGTTAATCAAGTCCCTACTCTCCAAGCGACCGTTACTTCGACCCTCCCTCCCCGACATCCTCACCAATCCTTTCCTCGCCGAACATGCCCCTGCACAGCAAGCAATCCTGAAACTACAAAGGCCGCCACCTTTCTCAACACATCTAGAGAAGGAGACTCTTCAGCGCATGCGGGGTGCGGGTGTCGATATTGACTCTGTCATCGAAAGTGTGCTTGCTCAGCGGTGCGATGCTTTGGGTGGCTGGTGGACGCTGCTTATCGAAAAGGAACAGCGGAAAGTCAAGAGGAGGGAGAGGAAACGTCGGGAAAGGGAGGCTGAAAACAGGAGCTTGCGTCGTCTGTCCGCCGCGTCTAGCAGACTTGAGCGGATTGCGCCCGTGTTGCAAGAGGTCGACGAAGACGGCGGGTTGACAAACCGTTTCATCAGACTTGAAGACGGGCCCGTGACGCCACGGACAAGAGGCCGGTCAGAGAGAAGAAGTGCGCATTACTCCGACTTGGGGGACTTGCCGGGCCTGCCGGAGCACAGCAAGGAAAACGGAAGTCCAGATACAGAGGAACCACCTCCACCAATCGATAAGGATTCGATCCGGTCTGCCAGTACGTCTAGACACCGTCGCCCGGTTCCCCCCCCTAAGGAGGGTGTGATCCGTAGTGCGAGATCTCGGGGTTCGACCCTTCATCTAGTGACCACTTCGGAAGCTTTGGCGGCTAACGGGACGCCAGAGCGACCCCCTGAACAACAGCGCAAAGTTCGCAAGAAGCCCTCACAGGCCATCATTGCACACTGGAAGAATTGGACGCATTGGTTCTTCGAAAACACCCGCAGGGGACGGCACGCGAACAAGAGAGGCAGTCACTCGACACCCAACCTGGTCGATAAAAACGGCAGTGTTGCAGGCAGCAGCAGTAAACACTCCAAGGACACAAGCCCTCGGCCGCAGACAAGCAAGTATCCAACAACGGATGCGGCAATACCTCAGGGAACGGCTGGACTGCCTCGTGGTGTGGTGGCTAATGGCCATGCCAACAAGGCACTGCCAAATCACGGAGGATCTGGCGGCTTCAGCAGTTCAGCTTATGGTGGGGGCTCTGCTCCCTCGCGGGTACCGTCCCGAATTGCAACATCCTACAAGCGACAATCATTGTCGCCATCTCCCATGACCCCGCGTACTACAATGCGGCGTTCATCGGCAGGTTTGAGGGGCCGCAAGTCCACTTCATCATCAGTCTCGTCCATCCGTTCAATGCCCCACCACCACCACTCTCATTCCAAGGCATCGTCAACAAGCTCCAACGGTTCAGTCTCGACTTCCATGTCCAAAAATACACTCCAGCGTGGGCAATCACCTCATCACTCAGTCAAAGTTCTCCCTGCCACTCCGACCGCGATTGCCTTCCCGTCAAATATCCGTTTAGTTCGAGGGCCAGGTCCTCCGGCTCCTCTTGCTCTATTCAATGAGGGCATGCCACCCCCGCCCGTAGCATCGGGAATGCAGGCTCCCGGCTCGCCAAATCCCTTTGCCCTGGGAGGGGGAATTCAATTTGCCAAGCGGAAGCGAAATATCTTCAAGGGCCCGATGCTGACTTTTGGGGGAGGTGGCAATGGTGGCGGCGGCGGCGGAGGAGGAGGTAGCAGCTCACGAAGCACCGGTTCTAACCATTCGCGCAGTGCAAGTGCTTCTGGGATCGGACGACGGTCAGGCGAAGTCACCATACAGGAGGAGGAAGAAGGCGAAGAAGTGGAAGAAGAGATTGAGGAGGTTGACGCGTTTAGCCCTGTCGTCGGGTTGCCAGGCGAGCGCATCGAGGAGCAAATTATTGAAGACAGCGAGACAGAGGCCCTGGCAGAGCAGTCGAACGAGGAGGACGCTGCTGCTCCAGTAACGCCAAAAGCCGCAGCCGCTCCTGTCCTGACATGATCAACCCCAACTACCTTTCTACCGTCATCACCGAGGTTGATGACGTACTTTTCTCAAGATAAAACGTTTACTGCTAGTTTGATCTAACACGCTCAAAGGAATGAGCTCATGCAAAAGCTCTCATAGTGTAGTTTCCTTTCCGTATATTTCCCTTTCGGCGACATGTACTATACTTAGAGGATACCTTGTACTAAACCAAAGGGTGTTGATCTTTTCTTTTCTTTTTGTGCAACTCGATAGGAACTTCAAGTCAACGCTAAGTGTATCTACTTCTATCGTATGATTTCAAAACCGTGCTGGTGCTCGCTCAATGTTCGTGTTATTAGTCACCAATATCCCCAAGCAAATACTCGCAAGTAATGTCGTCACTCGGGGAGAACTCGTTTATCAGGTTTAGGCCTTCTTGGTAGCCTCGATGAGCCCATTCCTCGCAGATATGATGTTGCGCACAGTCGCATCTGTTGCGCATATGGACGCATCGAATGGCCTTAGGTCTGAGTCTCCCATGATGGCAAGCGCAGCTAGGCCAAGGAAGCCGTGGTAAATGTCTGGCGGGCCCCCAGGATATTTCGAGAACCCACCAATGAGATGTTGCGCTTTGCGGATGATGAAGCGGCGCGACGGCTCGACGTCAATGAGGTCGACGTGACCGAGCATCTGAAGACGTCAGTAAACCATGGTCGTCATCAGTTGACAACAAGGTCCACATACCTGTAGTGTGCCTCCCACCCACCAGCAATAGCACGTATCTGCAACCTTGTTACACCTTCCATTGAACCCAACGCAGCGCAGCCTCGGGTCTAATGTCAGCTCGCTCAACGACTCGGGGAGCGCAAAGTTGGCGTGGTCAGTGTCGTCTGAATCGTCCTCCTTGTCGAGGTACTCAAACTGGCGGTAAGCCAAGAACTTTACCAGCAATGATATATCAGGCACGCCTTGCTTGAGGGTCTGGCTGGTGTGTAGAGTTGCACTCTGGTCAGGTGGTCGATCGAGGAGGGCCAGTGCGCTGACAGCACAATACGCGTAGCCAGCTTCAACCTCAAATCAGCTTCTAATATTCAACATCACCTCTGCAGCAAGAGCATACCATGAGACTCGTTATCGTGAGAGCTCTCAGCGAGTCCACCGTCATAGGTTTGTCCCTGGCGAATGTGCCGAACGAGGCCGTCGACGTCAATGTCCTCAACCCAGTCTACGTGGCCCTCCTTGGTGTCGCCCCTCAGAGCCCACCGTATCATGGCGGCAAGAAAGCACAGCCGCATGTCCCTCCCACCTGCAATTCGTCCATCATCTAGAACAAGCTCGCCAAAGCTGCCGTCAGTCCGCTGCAGTCGCTTCAACCACCGCAACGTCGCAACGCGATCCACGCCCGCAAAGGCGTTCTTCGCTTCCTCCACCCCGTCCGCGACAATGGCCAAGATTAGCAGCGCAAAGTACGTTGAGGCCAAATTCGCCGAGCTTACGTTCCTCGTCTTGGACTTTCCCTTTTCAAAATCCCAGTCGGCGTACAAGTCGCTCGGCAGAGCATGGTTGGGAGAGCCGCAAAAGCCGCCGCCGGGGTGGTAGAGGCCTAGAACGAACTTGCGCGCGGCGGCTCGATCAGTCGGGGTAAGAAGATGAGGGTTTTTCTTGGTCGGCTCTGAGGGGGATAGTATGTCGAGGGCGGCGAGGATGAAGAAGCTGAGAGCTATGCGCGTGCTGTCGGACGACGTGTATTGATGTGGGAGGAAGGTCTTGTGGCAGCGTTGCCAGTACTTGATGTGGCGCGGCTTTTCAAGCGGCATCGCCGCGTCGGCTGCCATCTTCGCCGTGAAAGATTCGAAGATCGCAGTCGGGTGGAAGAGTGGTGGGGGTTCGTTGGATGCGGGATGTTGGCTAAGTGAATGAATCCCCAATCCATTTAGAGGACCTTTCATCCCACCTTACCTCCCCGGTCAGGCCAGTACACAACCAGAAAGGGACCCCACTCCCCCCCCAGCAGAGCTGCACCCTCCGCCTGAGCAGGTTTAGCTCAGCGTACCTGTTGTAAAGAGGGACGGCGCTAGCGAGGAGCGGGTTCGCTGAAAGTTCGCTGAACGGCGCTGGAGCCTCGCCCTGCCTCGATGGGACGAATGAGAAGCTCCAGATCGATAAGCCTGGCAGCTGCATGATTACTTAGCTTACCTTAGGTACCTTACCTGACCTTGTTTGCTCTCCGATAACACATGCACCGGATTTCCGTCCATTCTTTTCTTGTCCAACGGGACTTTAACATCAACTGTTCTCCTCTCCTGGCCGGCTTTTCCCAGTTATTTTCCTTCATGATCACAGGACATCGCAAGGAACCGCAATCATGGCGCTCATATCGGCAAAAACTATCATCACCTCCCTGTCACTCTTCCATATTACCCTCGCATTCTTCTTCATGACAAACCCGGTGACCATCGCAGACCAGGCGATGGTGTACGTGCTGGGCGAGTCAATGGGCATGGTATGGCTCCGAAATTTCTCATTATTATTATTATTTTTTCCATCTTTCGGGCGCTAACATCTTCTCTTTAGCCCTATGCGCGAAGCTTCGAAAATAGATCTCCCGCCCTCGCTTTCCTCG
This sequence comes from Colletotrichum orchidophilum, assembly GCF_001831195.1. NCBI lineage: Eukaryota > Fungi > Ascomycota > Sordariomycetes > Glomerellales > Glomerellaceae > Colletotrichum > Colletotrichum orchidophilum. The sequence goes on from NW_019173080.1 coordinate 25,613, forward strand.
CTGCTGTGCTTGCGATACTCGGCATCAGCGACCTCGTCACCCTCAGCATGCCCGAAGAAGTCTGGCTGATCTACCACTGGGGAACACAGGGTAGGGGACACATCCATCCAAAGCCCATCATTTGGAGCAACCTCTCACAGGCAAAACTTAGCACCGACTCGCATGGTCATGTCCTTCGGTTTCGTCGTCTACACCTTCTTCTTCGGCCCTTCGTCACCCCTTTACGGCGGAACCTCGAAAGGCGGCAATCGCTTCGCCCATCCCTCGGTCCAGACGAATAACCCGCGCTATACACCTTCAAGTTGGGGTGGTGACGGCCTCAAGAATCGTGTCTTTTTGACCTTTGCGTTCCTCGAGATGTTGTGCTGGTTCTGGGCTTGGATGACCCTGCGTGAAGAGCAGGAAGAGTTCCAGCGCAAAAACCAACACAAGAGGAGGGGAAGCCAGTCAGGATATAACTAGACAGCATGAGCACTCACGCGTGGTCAGCCGCTCGATGTTACTTGGAAGAAGGGTATTCGCCCAACCACAACCGGGATCGATGAATTTGGGACCGCCCTACCGGAAGGCCCGGGCCGTTGGCGTGGCCTTTCTAGCATTGTGTGGAGTTTTGGGATGGCAAGCGCTACGAAAAGGCATACCCGGCGCAGTAATCATGCGATGTATGACATGACGGTTTTCTATTTTGGGCTCCTGAGCTTTTGGGTGATAGCCTCCAGCTCCAACTTCTCCCAAAAAAAAAAAAATTTGGGTATGGGCTGGATCATGAATGAAATGAGGCGTCTACTCCCATCGCACCGACTCCCAACCCTTCACATTCGTTCGCCAGCTGTCGGTTACCCGCTGTGACCAAACGCTTACGTGAGATCCTGCCACTTCACGTATCTGTTTTGACAAGTCGTCCCCAGACTCTGTCTCAAACGTCCAGGAGCTCAGTTTGGCACTCAGCGTATTGCTTTCCTGCTTCAGGAGAGCAACCCGCGCCTTACCCTCTATAAAGGCAGTGCCAGCTGCAGCCTCTAAAGCCTTGACTTGAGCCATCACATCCTTGGGCACGTTGCTTTGCCCGGAGCGGTCCCTCTCCTTCTCGCGCCCGTTGAAAGCCACAATGTACGATGTCGCCAGCTTCACGGCAGCGGCAGCGTCGCGAAGAATCGACAGGCCATGGAGCGAGCCCAGCATCAGTAGCAACTTGGGCTCTTCTGCATCAGCTAGCGTCGATAGCGCTTGCGCCCGAAGGACCTCTAGACCCGACTTGATCGCCGACACAATGCTTGCAAGAAGTTCGGGAGGCGGCGGGCTTCTACTGGCGGAGACAGAGCTGGGAATCAGGGTAGTCAGAAGAGAAATGACTTCGTAGTAGGTTTCCTCCTGCTGGGTAAGATTCTTCCCGCGGGTATGGAGGAATCTACTAAGGGAGTTGCCCAATCGCTGGAGGGATTCTACGACAAAGGTCAGCTCTGCCGCTGTCATCTGCGCGACGTTGGCGACCTTGTAAGACGATGCCGGTTTAAATGACATGATCTCGAAGAATCTTTCTGCAGCGAGAGCCAAGTGGGACCGTAGGTTCTGGTTAAGTAGTTAGAAAAGGAATCGAGCACATTCGCGAAATACATACTGATGGATCAGGACCCAGCCGCAGAACGTCGTATATAGGCCGGCTTGAGGCAGCCTCCAAGTTAGGCACAGATCCGTAGTCGATAACCTCGTTCAGCACAGAGTTGTCGGTGATCTCTTCTGCAAATAGACTATCAGCATCAAGGGACTGCAAAGAAATCCGCGTCAAAGTGGACATGGCTTACCGATCGCCGGCTCATCAAATACCGAGTCACTATGAATACCCAGGGCTCGAGCAGCTCGAGATTCTTCTACATATCCCATCACCAAAGTGCAACTCGACCTCAGCCGCTCAGTGTAACTGGGGATGTCGAGAATTGCGGTGTAGCTCTCAGCCTCAAAGGCATCAGCCAGCCTTCTAGGCATTCTCAGCTTGAGTGAGGCCCTGTAATGTGATTTTAGTCCCTGCATCAGTCCCCCTTCGGGTCTGTTCGGCGGAAGGACCAACGTTGGCGCAACTGTTGACAGGCGATCAAAGAAGTAGGGGCCGAGCGAATCGATAATGGTGCGCTTGACGTCTGCGGTATCCCACACTTCACGAGCACGGGAAGCGCAGCCAAGCACAAGGTAGATGCGCACGAGAACCAGTGTAAGTCGTGTGTGTTTTGGAGTTCTGGTGAGCTGGTCCTCGATGATGAGGGCAGCCTGAAGCAAGCGATCAGGTCTGCCGTTGCTTGAAGGCGATGTGGGATTGTCAGTGCCACGCTCGTGGGCGCAGCTCAGCCTAACACAGCATGATGCTGCAAGTATAGCAAGTTCCGGTATACAGTCGAGCTGGCCGATTTCGGAAGAATTGATCAGGGAAGAGTACAAGCTCAATGTTGACTCCAGGAGTTTCTTAACACAGGCTGTGCAGGTAGATGACTTGTTCGTAGTGTTGCAAATGAGACATTTCCAATCATTTGGTCCCTTGACGTCTTCGTTCGGAACACGAACGAGGTTCTTAGTTGAGGACAGTCCGAGGTACTGCAGCTTGTAGGCAAGTGCCTTCACAGACGCTGATCTCGCAGGGTGCTGGGACTCTTGAGACAGCCCAATAACAAAATTATAGGCAAGTGCTTTGCTCTCTTGTGGCGGAAGTCGTTCGGCAAAGCCCTTGACGTCGTCGAAGCAGGCGGGCGATTCGCACTCGACTTCAATGTATTGGCGAAGTTCCTCGAACTCGTTCGAAATGGCATCAGAGCCTGGCTGTGCGGTCTTGGGAAAGAGGAATGCTGCTTCAACCTTTGCCAGACGGACGTTGCGCTTATAAATAGACCGTACACCCTCTTGAGTCAGAAAACGGTCGATGAGTTCGGAAACCTCGGCCGAGGCCCTGCTAGCGTTAGAGAAAGACAGCATCAATGCAAGGGGTACGGCTCACTCTTGAGTTTGTCCTATCTGGCCAGCTGCATTGAGGAATTTCTTCCACACAGCATAGTCACAAGCAAGAAGGCTCAACTGTTTATTCTCGTCCGTCGTTGAGAGACAATCCTTGCACAGATCGTAGACAGTTTTCCACTCTCCCTTCCGCTCGAGAACTTCTATAGCTTGCAAAAACAAATCCTTACGTCCTTTCCTAAATTGGTAGACTGGATTGAGAATGGGAACCTTGAGAGCCGCATCCCACTCGGCAGTAGAGCCATGGGCCTCAAGAATGCGGTAAAAGAGGAGTATCTCTTCTTCAGTCCTAATGGCTCGGTCGGAGACTTCGTCTTTCCTCTCGGCGCCGCTCTGTCACTTAGGTCAGCTACCGTGTTGAGTTACTGCCACTACTCTTACCTGTTCAGAAAACTGCGCAGCGCGCTGCATTTGCTTGAGAGCGAGCATGCCATAGAGCTGTTTCTTTCCTGCTGGACATTGGTCGTTGGTCTTGCTTGGAATTAGCTGCGACCCTTGACTTTTTGAAAGAATGAAAAACTCACTGCTAGCAGATGGGTAATGGCGATATTCCAGAACAGGAAACTTCTCTCTTGCGGGAACGACTTGCCGAGCACTGCTGCAATCTGTTTGCGCGCATCAGTATCTTTGATCCTTCATAGTTTCAGGGCCACTCACTTGCTGTGCACTAATCAAGTCCCAGTGCAGCAGACATGATTCAAGGCATCTCGTGCCGCCGTTCTTTTCCTTGGGCTTTGCTTTGACATAGCGCAGCTTCAAGGGGCCAAAGGTCTCGGAAAAGTCCTGATCCCCAATAAACTCTTCGGAAGCCCACTCCAGCAACTCCAGAGTGTCGGGGTCCCTCACGGCGGACGGATCCTGAACCAGTTTTTGGATGGCGATGAAAGGTGACGCCTTCTCCACAGGTGAATCCAGCTGACTTTCGGCGCATATCTTCACGGCCTGGATGATATGGTCAGTTGTATTTTTGGGTCATATTGGGCGGTGAGGCGAGAGCAAACCTCAAAATAAGGATCTTTGAAGGTCCGGAATCGCTGCTCAGCGAGACGGATAGCGTTGGCCCATTGTCCGTCGTTGAAAGCCGACTGCAACTGCAGATCGGTGCCGCTCCTCAGCTGAGGCCGGTTCCAGGACATGGTGATGCTTCTGATCGGATGGCGGGGCAGAATCAGCTTTGGAGGGGCACTGTGCTGTAAGGTGCTGCAGGAGCTGGTGAGACGATTATGGTGATTGTGTTGCTTGATTGGCTACTCGGGTAAACATTCTTCCCGAAAAGCCGGGACTCCACATCACCTCGAGACTTATGGCGGGATGCCGTTCCCCGGCCGTATTGCCCCCGTAAGCCCGGTGCCGATCCGGCCCGTATCGATGGCTGAGCTGGATATGGGTTCCATGATGACATTCGGATTATTAACTACTTTAGCCCGGCATAGCCCCCGTCATTTGTCCAGCATTCAAGCAAGAGCTCACACCAAAGCTGTGCAATCTAAAAGAAGGCCATCTTTCAACAGTAATGCATGGCCTTAGGGTAGGCAGGTTTACTCTATTGGCAATCCAAGTCAACACCATTGAAACCCAACAAGACGAGGTGGTATCTATCTTGAAACATGACCGAGTTACTCATACATATAATTACTCCATTCCATGTGTGCGTGCTGTTTTACAAAATGTACAAGGACGTGTCCTTTTGCCCTTGCAAGGGCTTTTTCGACTTGGGTCGGTTCGGTTCGGTTCGTCTCGATATCATGTCGGCGTAGGCGTACGTCAATCGGAAACCTCCGCATCACCACCAAGCACCCTTCGCTTTGCGCTCCTCCTTAAGCTTGTCGAACTGTAGTGAAATTAGTGGCTGAGGATATGGCTGGCTGTGCCAATGAGACGAAGGAGGGAGGGGGAGGCATACCCAGGCCTTCTTGCAATCTCGGTATGCTCTGGGACATAAGGTCAGCCTACACTTTCTACCATTTCTGAGCAGAAGACTCAATATATCCCGAGCAACAGATCAAAGGTAGAGGCACGCGCTTACTGGAAGTAATCTCCGCACATGGACTTGTCACCCCCATTCCGGTGCAGGCACTTGATGCTCTTCTGCGCGAGCTCTTGGCAAGGGTCAAAGTATTCACTCTTCGCTTTCCTATATGACTCCGTTGGTAAATTGTTGCGGAATCGGATTGCTCGGGTAGGTTGGTCTACCCTTCGAATTTGGCCTTGCTCTCAGTGTAGGTCTCGTCGACCTTTTCGGGGGCACCCGTTGCAGGCTTCTGGGGCTCCGACATTACAATCAACGGTAATCGGTCGAGGGTGGCAGCAGGGAGGGCCGGCTGAGGCTTTTGGTTTGGTGATTTCAGTCAACTTGTGGGGTGGTTAAAGGCACACTGCGCTGCTGCTTGCTGCTTGCTGCTGGCGGAATGCGACAAACATTTACTTTGGTGACGTTGTGACGGGAGGAGTGCTGACCGCGATAAGATAAGAGCACCTCATTTTGATGCCTGATAAATGGGGTATACTTCAGAGGCATCCACAGGGCCTCTTCTCCAAAAAAAAAAAAAAAAAAAAAAAAAAAAAATCTCCAGTCTCCAAGTCGCTCGCTACCTGCGGTAGGTTCCTAAGGTAACAAATGTCCCTGCACCCGCCAAGAACAAGACAGAGAGAAAGCCAAAGTGCAGCGAGCAGCAGAAAGCCATTTGAAGCGAGTACAGGGCAATGCCCAGCAGCGATTGAACCTTAAGATCCGCTTCTATGATTGACTGCGCAGTGCCCGCCCGGCGCCCACGCTGCCACGCACCCGCGGGCCGCTCACCTTTGCAGCTTGCCGCAGACCAAAGTTGCGTGGCAGGGTGGCAGGGTGGCAGGTGGGAATCCGGCAACGCATGCCCATGCCGCGTGAGGCCGATTTTGCCGACAAACTGAGGTCTTTCCTCAATAGAGTTCAAGGTTTCCCATAACTCTATCGTTAAGGTAGACACAACACTGGATATGAAGTGGTGCTCTTGTGCATGGTGTTTATTTCAACCACATTCGTCCCTCTTTTCCCACCCGACGTCAATCATCCAGATGCGTCCACGATACCCGTGATATTCCACCTGCACCCGTGACCCAGTGCCTTATACAGATACGCACACAGGGACTGAGGTGCGAAAAACCCCCTCCCCTTCCCCAACCCCTTTTTCTTTTTCTTTTTTTGTTCCTGCCAGGTTTGGACACCACCCCGCTGCCCATCCCACTCCAGAATCCCACGTCCCACCGGCACGAAAGACAGACCTCGTTTATTTGGTGCGGCTTGTCGCTGCCAAGAACCGACATGTGGAGGGCAACTGTAAGAGAGACACGCCGTTGCTTTTGGGAACCGCCACGATCGCCAATCTAGCACAAGCTCGATTCAGAAGCGCTGTCAAGCCCCGTGCCATGTCTTACACTGGCACACATCGAACCTCAGCCGCCGTCGCGGACGCAGGCAGCGGACGCGGGCACCTTGAGGCTTGTGTCTCTTTGGCTCACTGAAGATTTTCGACAACTGATTAATACCACAAACCTACGTATCAGTTCCAACCCGAAAGGCAAGTCTTAGTACGGGTAAGAGTACTCCGTACGTCGCGTTGAAAGGACTTGAACAACTCCCCCGACCACGGAACCCGCGGACGTTGTTTGTTCAGCAGACCCGCCGCCTGGAATCTTTCCGGCCGCGCACAATCATAATTCATACTCACCTTGGTCGCCCCTATTAACTCACACCGCAAAGAATTGGGCGGTGGACGGTAGAAAATTGCAGACGCAAATACTCCGATGCCGCCGCAGTCCTGTCAGCAGGCATCATCACCAACGCCGGGCGGATCTGCCAGGTTCTTGCGAAATGAGTTTGCCATACCCCCGAGTTGGCCCATCACCCGAACACAGCATGATTTTTTCTAGTTAATCTCCACCACTGCATGAGCCGACAGCCCAACTGGTCTGTTTACCCAACTGGTCTGTTTACCCGAGCCTGGGGCTGGCCCCTTTTTATCGATTTTGCTCTTCAGTCGAGTGGCAAACATACTCCCCACATATTCCTTTCATCGCCCCGAGGACTGATTTTTCGTGTTTGCCCGCCTACGAATACATGCTTGAATACGGATAGGCACTGCCGGCTACCAAGAACACGGGGACATGTGGTCCTCTGATGACTGGAGCGACCCGATCTATCAACTGCTGGCCCTCGTCACACACAACCAGTCGCCAAGGAGTCATAGTGAAGACCTTTAAGATGGAGATCATGCAACATACGATCGTTAAAAGACACATTCCATGATCGTCACCGCATTTTCGCCATCTGCTTCCGTTTCTCACCCACAGAAACGGCACCCCACTTCGACCGACCTCGAGAGGTCGCTGGGATCAAACAGACGAGCTCATGGTAAGTTTGGGAGACGGACCAAGAGACCGGCCTCACTTTTCAGCTTGGTTCCACAGAAGCCCCCCAGCGGCCCAGCCAGCTTCCCAGAATCGATCCCTAATTGATTGACGTACATGTCCGGGCCCGGATCTGACACGGTTTTCACGCAATAATCTCCGCTGGTGTCTCTCTCCCTCTCTCCTGTTCCCCAAATCTCTTACCAATCCCTTTCTTTGTCTGTCTCGCTCTCCGACCGTTCTCCAGGTTTTTACCTTCCTCGATCATGACATGCCTTTCTGTCCAGAATACTCGCCTTTCCGGGTAGACTTTTCATAACCTGGTGGGCGAGCTGCCCTTACGAATACCTACATGAGGTATAATTTTATCAACTTCTAGTTCTCATCGGCCAATGATTTCCAAACAAAGCAGGCATGTCAAGGCCCAGACCTGTAATCTATCCGTCCATGGATGACTGAAAGTCCTGTGCCTGGCCGACTTGTGATGGCCGATGCAAGCGTTGCGTCGTGCATCAACGACCTGAAACTGGGCGATTATCTGCTTTCTTCTGCATTATACTTTAATGTCACTTCCCTGACAAAAAAGTTGGCAAACTGTCAAGTGGTTCTTGTCCACCAGTACGGATAGGTAGTGAGCCACCAACGAGAACGTCTCCATATGTTCGACCATGTTCCTCAACCGAGTGCTTGCCCAGCTTGGGAATGGCCCCTCGAGGGTTACCCTGTCGGAGACCAGGAGGGTGTGGCCACTCGACCGGGTCTTCAAGTCGCCCCTACCCCGGGAATCAAGCCCCAAGAAGGTTGTTTGGGTTAGCCGCGCCGCTGCAAGGGGCCTCATCATGATCCACTGCCACCCTGGTTGCGTGTTTCACGTCCCCAAGCTCACTTTAATCGCAACGGCTTCATTAATGAATCCATCCTCGGTTGCGGCCGAACAGCAGGGCTTGACAGGGCCTGACGGGATCCAACACGCTATCCATGGGCAGAACACCCCACGGACCCATTAGCCTCATCTCATTCTCTACGTCTTGCACCGTTCCTGCGGCTCTTGGCAGGAGAGGAGGATGAGACGAAAGACTCCATCGTCGTCTGTCCGTACGCGCTGCCAGGGCAAACCCTTGTCCTCCACGAGTCCACATCAATACTTTGTATTGCGGACTAACACCACTTGGGGAGTCAGGGGCCCTGGCAGACTGGCCTGCTGGGCAACTGACGGAATCGCCAGCTCTAGCCGCGCGATGGAGGAGGCGAGATGCAGTCCCAGATTGGCTGCCTACCTCGACTTAGTGCGGTGAGATGGGGTCTGGGTCGGAGATGGGCGTAGACGATTCGAGATTGAAGCAGGAAAGATGGATTACGGCTTGGAAGATGTTGTGGACGGGGGTCCAACTATCAACTACCGCAACAACGTACACCTACGTCTTATAAAACTCCCTCATCCTACTCCTCCTGAACCCTTTTACCTCTTTTCTACTTCTCTCCTCATTATCACACCGGTGTCATTCTTTCCCTGTACTCAAGTCTCTCTCTTGTTGGCTGTGCCATACGCTCATTTACGAACTAGACGTTCGCCCACGCTCACAAAGCACAACCTCCATCACTTTCACTTCAGATCCAACCAACTTTCGACCGAAAACTCCCCATCACCGTCACAATGCAGTTCTCATTCACCGCCGCGGCTCTTGCCACTCTCATCGGCTACTCAGCCGCCCACACCCTTACCATCGACGTCTGGGTCAACGGCGAGGACCAGGGCGACGGCCGTTCCACCGGTACCGGCACCACCAAGTACATCCGTTCCCCCGATAACAACAACCCCGTCAAGGACATCACCAGCCCCAGCATTGTCTGCAACGTCAACGGTGCCAAGGCTCAGACCGGCTTCGTCAAGGCCGCTGCTGGCGATGAGTTCCAGTTCGAGTGGTACCACAACAGCCGTGGTGACGACATCATCGACCTCTCACACAAGGGTCCCGTGAGCACCTACATCGCTCCCTACACCGAGGGCAACGGTGCCGAAGCCATCTGGACCAAGATCCAGGAGTCCACCTACGAGAACGGCAAGTGGGCTGTCGAGACCCTTGTTGCCAACAAGGGCCAGTCTCCCAAGGTCACCATTCCTGCCACCTTGAAGGCCGGCAAGTACCTTGTTCGCCAGGAGATCATTGCCCTTCACGAGTCCGATACCACCTACGACGTCAACCCCGCCCGTGGTGCCCAGTTCTACCCCGCCTGCGCCCAGTTCGAGATCACTGGTACCGGCTCCGATGTCCCTCCCCAGAACTTTGACTTCACCACCGGCTACAAGTACTCCGACGCCGGTATTCACTTCAACCTCTATAGCGCCGACGCCTCCACCTACAAGGCTCCCGGTCCTGAGGTCTGGACCGGTGGCTCCGGCTCCGGCACCTCCCCCGCTCCTGCTCCCGCTTCCTCTGCCGCTCCCGCTGCTACCACCACTGCTGCTCCCGTCGCCTCCTCTAGCGCTGCTGCCCAGCCCACCACTCTCGCCACGGCCGTCAGCTCTGCTGCTCCCGTTGCCAGCTCCAGCTCCGCTGCTGCCCCGGTTGCTACTCCTTCCAAGGCCCCCAGCGCCGGCTGCAAGCGCCGCCGCTCCCGCAAGGCCCGCCGCTCTGCTCACTAAATTCGTCTAGCGCTGTGAAGCTGGGAAGAGAGACGAGAGAGTTGTGCGACTTAGCGGTCATAGATGGTTCTTTCAACCATGATGGTTCCACGAGTCACAAGTTGGAGTTGGGTTTTATCATGGACACCAGATGTGCAATCCAGGCTTACTGCGTCTTGCCCGGTGCACGGTTCTAGAGGCATGTGAGTTTCACTTTTCTGGAACACAACCTCACCTTCTGTATTCCTGTACATAGTAGCTTGAATAGCATTAAGCCTGCATATACCAAGATTTCAGCGTTTTACCTTCAAGTGACTTGCAAAAGAAAATGTCTCTTCCAAGTTCCACTGACTACTGTCCGGCATCGACTGCCCACTTGAGCCTACAAAGTGTACATTCCCCGGTGCTATTGTATGCCGTGATTCTTCGAACCCACTCAGTAGCCCCTGATGATACCAAGTAGACTTCAACTCCAGTGGACAAGCGGCAGCGTACCAATCAATTAGTGCGGATATCCTTCAAGATTACAAGGTGAGCTACTGATTACGCGTATTGAAACATCACTCGCCGTTGCAAGTTGGTGCTGGTCTTATCGCGGATCAGATTGGGGCTCTAAATAATGTCGCAATTCGATCTACCAAGCTTAGCTACACACGTGGCCAGGGAGGATGTTGAGCCAAGATCCAAGTTTGCATGGTGTATATTAAATGTCTGGTGCTGATCGGCCAAGAAACTACCAGCTCGTCCAAATGACCTTAATATCGTTACACTTTCCGCCAATGGTCTTTTGCTTCTTAGTTAATCTGTAACACGTAACTTGCTGACCCGAGTGGTTTAATAATCCCAATCGTCGTTATGAGTGATGTCAATTCCATTGTCGAATTGGCCGTCCAGAAGCGCTCTGCGTTGAGAACAGAACCCAATTTGTCAATTGTCTTTTGTACATGTGATCTCGGAAGACACTTGTGAATGCAGCACTACATTTTCCTGTTGAGCATCGCCTCTTTACAGTTGAGCAACGCCTCTCTACGTATTTACAGAATGCCATATTGGTTCATGCACCACGTATCGAAGAGTTGAAGTTTGGGCTCATGTGAAGAATTAAATAAATTAATGCAAAGATAATGCAGAAGAAAAAATCTAGCCTGACCTGGGCTTCTTTTTGACGATCTCGAGATCGGATGGATCACAGGGACTAGGGTGATGCCTTGACGGAGAGTGTCAGCCTTCAGGAAGTCAAAATTTCACCGTCTTTGTGTCGAAGTTTTCGATTTTTGGAGACAGCCGAGTGCAAAAGTTTCTCGGTAGACATTGGCTCATTCAGTAGCGGATGAATACTGTTACACGTAATTTTGGTCCATACTCGTGGAGTGTCGTCTCTGACAACGTGGTTGCTGGAGCTGCAACCCGTATCTGAAATATTGGCGTCGCATTCGTCGGGTATGATGAATATGTGGCTGCGAGTGCCGATTGGCGTCGCTGATTCTCTTTGCCACATACAATGGCATTCTTCACGGAGGCTAGACAAGATCTTCAAAGACGCCTCGCGTGAGCCGGCTTGGCCACCATACTTCCACCCCACCATGCAAGGTCCAATGCCACAGGACCACCAGTTGATAAACGGAAGTCTACAAGCCAGGTCGCGACCCAACAGGGACTCTCAAAGAAACAGTTTCAAGTCCATCACTGATAAACGGATAACGGACGGCCTCTGGCAAGCCGCAGCCACGTCCAGTCCGTGCTTAGAATCCTTCCAGTATAGAAACTGAGCGCCTCATGTTTTAAAGTGGGCGTTGACCTCCTGGACTAGAAGCTCAAACTGATCCTCCTATTCTAAGCAAACCTTTATCTCAAGTGAGCTGTCTCTGTACTTAGAAGAAGATACTGGTTGGGGGTCGCTTGCCCAAGAATGCATGCGATCACCGTGGATGCGCTGCGTTGACATGCGTTGTCGAGTGTCTCCGAGTGTCTCGAGACCCATATATCTCTGGGGTTATTAGTGTTTCCATTCCTAACCCGCAGATACCTTACCGAAAGGGAAGATTGGGATCTGGAAACGTTTGGGAATCCGCTATCAGTTGGGGGTCAATCCTCAGTTGGCATTGTCTAGTGTTTCAGAGATTCCCGTCCTCCCGCGAGTTCCAATCGCTGAGTGGTGGGCAGAAGCTCTACCGAAGTCTTAGGCCCCGAGTCACGGCCCCATCGGAGACCGAAGCTCAACATCCGGGCACAAAGAAAAAACGTGCTCTGCCGGGCGCGGGAGACCAGACGAACTTACGTCAGAACTTCACATGCAAGGGAGCTCGCGGCTAAGGGCCGCCACCTAGAGCTTAGACGAAAATATCGTCTTCCAGTCCAGCGCCTTCTCGCCTTTTAGTTCCCCAGAGGCTCACCAGAACCCTGAACCCAAGCGGCTTAGTGGAAGAAGGACGAGCAGAAGAAACGGCCCGTCTGTGCGCCTCGTTCTCCTAGGGCTGCAACGTGAAAGTTTGTTGCTCGGTGCACCATTCATCCCAAAGGAATGCCCAACATGACCCCAGCATCTAGCTGCAACGGGAGAGACCCGGCTTTGGAACCCGAGTAGCCCGGGTGATCAATGCCATCTTAATTCTGCTCAGAGTTCGGACGAGAATCGACGGTCCGCTGCAGGGGCTCCGAAGGCTGCAAGGTTGATGGAAACTAGCCTGGGAGGTTACTTGTTCTGCCATTCGTGCGTCCGGATCATCCTGCAAGACATCACCAATCAGCGTCTCTGGAGACAATGTCGGACGAGCCCCTCGTGAGTTCGGAGCAATTCTTGTAAGTGGGATGAACTCGAAAGTAAACAAACCGGCCCAGACGAGAACCCAAACAAACTTCCTAAACCAATTTCTCACTCTGGCTCAAATAGGGCACGACTTAAACAGATGGTCAAGGCACGAGGCGAATTTGGCCGCGGAATGCGCCACCAAACAAGCGCTCTGCGCCGGTGTCTGCAACAAGATTGCCCGAGCGGCAAGAGGAATGATAAGGGAGAGCAAGCACTAAAATCTAGCATGAACGACGAGACATCAACAACAACAACGCAACGAAGATTAAAAGAACCCCCAGTTGCATGTGAATCTTCATGGGTGTAACCTTAACTTCTTGATCGGACCCCCTTGCATTCGTTCCAAGCTCTTTGGCTCCATACCTACCTCAACCCGTCTCTCTATATCCTTCTTTCGCCCTGCGTTTTGGTTTCTTCCAAGAGCCTGTTCCGATGCCGTTCATAGCAGCAAAAAGATCTCCAACAACCTCGCCTGTCATGCCGTGGCTGGCGAGATCACCGTCGTATCAATCACCCACCGGCTCACCCCGCACATCACCAAGGAACAGCACATGCGGACCGATCAAGACATGCGGACCTTCAGTAACATATATCCCACCACTCATCGATGGAGCTTGCGGAACCGTGCCACTAGCCCAGAAGCCGACATTACCTTTGCTTCACGAAGACCTACGAGAAATGTGGCAGATGATGCCGGGTCTGATGGCTTCGTTGAGAACACACGTCGCCAACCACCGCCAGCACCTTTCTAAGAGCCACCTCAAGGACATCGTCGTCCAACTCAGCCTGGCCATTGTTGAGGTCGGGATCGTGACACTCGCTATCCCGTTGTTCATCGTTCTTCCGGGGATCTTGTTCGGAGCTTGGTTGGGAATCTCGATGAGCATGGTTTTGGGTCTGAGTTGGTTGATGAACGGAAACGAAGTCATGGCCAGCTGTGACGAGTTCGGGAACAGCACAACAGATATCGACGATGATAATGAGAGATGGATCTTCATTGGCGGCATGGGTACGAGGTGAGTTTCCCCCCTCTTTCACCTCATCCACAACGACTCCGTAGAAACTGACAACCACGAAGTTCAACCCACCTCACGCAATGCACGATTCCTCGTCTCGCCCGCTTGTTCGGCCGCTCTTTCAGCGGCATTCAGATGGCAACCTACGGCCTCCCCTTCGACATGCTCCTCCTCGCCATCCAGCGGTGCTTCCCATTCGAGACTCAGGCCTCGCGCGCCCTTTACACCGAGCTCCGTACAGCACTCCTTGACGGCGCCGTTCACCGTGTCGTTGTCCTCGCTCACAACAACGGCTCTCTCCCCGTTGCACACGTTCTCGCCCGTCTCTGCTCCGATATCCAGGCCGAAAAGCTCTCTAAGCTCGAGATCTACACATTTGGCGCCGCGGCTTCAGAATTCGTCATCCCTGTTGGAGAAACCAGCCGAAAAGTTACACGCTTTGACGATGGATCCACCGCTGTGGTCGAAGACCGCGGTCCTCACATCGAGCACTTCGCCTATGCCAACGACCCATTTGCGCAGATGGGTGTGCTCCGTTCTGTTCAGAAGAAGCTTGACGGCCGCTTCTGCGGTGGCGTTTTTGTGATTCAAAACCAGGTTCCCCAACCCTCTGGCCACTGGGTTCCCGACCAACGCCCCGTGATGCTTCTGACAGACTACCTCTCGGCTCTCTTTCCCGATCCTTCATCGCCTCAAGCACCCAGAAGCATCCTCGATTATGTCATGATGATTGACCGCGACGTTGCCGAGAAACGAGAGCTCGCCGCCATGGCAAACCACGCGCAGACACGCCGATCCCGCAAAGACAGTCGCCGTCTCAGCTGGACCGGTCTGGGAGCGACTGTCGGCGGCAGAAGCGGCGTCATGGACGGTGTCACCGGCCTCGAGATGGCGAGACGTGGATGCCGTGACTGCGATGGCCACCGCGGACGTGAGGTCAGCTGGCTTTCCAATTACGTGCAAACCGGCTGGGTCGTCGAAAAAGACTCTCACGTTGTCGATGCCATGGGCATTGGAGGCAAGTTCTAACGACTTATCTGACCGGTCTATACCATGGCCCCTAATCCATAATGTTTTACACCACTTTTTGTGTTCTTTGCGCTCATAAAATATGTTTCACTTGGACGGAATTGGAGGATGTTCGGGGGCTATTCCACTTGGAGGACTGTATTATTTTCCATCAGCATTGGGCGTCGGGGTTCTTGGCCAGGAGAACATTGAAAGAATCATGATGTGACGAGTCAATGTATTATGGGATAGAAGGGCGCAGATACAGTGTCTCGCCGTCTCCACAATTCGCTGGGATAGATGCGGACAGGAACTGGCGCTTCGGTATGGGCATATAGATGGAATAAAGTGCTAGTTAGAATAATCAGACACGTACATCTCCCCAATAGTATGTCTTGATATTCGCGCCATAGAAGTCGTCATTGTACTCCCGGCCAACCTCGTCCTCAGCAGCACCTGCGCATACCAGTAGAGGCATGAAGTGCTCAGCACCGTAGCGAGGGTGTATTTCGTAGCTGTGGGAGAATTTGCGCCAGTTGGACAGCGCCTTTGTACGGTCTTCGCGCTTCTCTAGGAGTACGGCATCCGTAAGCTCCTTGTTCCACTCATCAACCTGCTTTCCGATCCTCTTTCCTGTTGCCGGATCTCCTCCCAGCATGATGGATCGCAGCTTTCCCATGTCGTGAAGCGAAGCAAACCCTGAGCCAACGACGGCAACGTTTGAGTCGCGCAAGGCCGAGAGGGCACGACCCATGCGAAAGTGTTCGTCAGGGTCCTCGGAGGCGAGTACTGAAAGCTGGATCACTGGAATGTCGGCGGCAGGGTGGATGAGCAGGAGTGGAATGAAGACGCCATGATCCCAACCTGAATTGTGTATTAGTCGAGGTCAACTGCCGCGGGTATGCCATCCATCGGTTCGACTTACCGCGACGTGAGTTGAGCACCGGTGAAAGACCCTCCTTCTCAAGAGCTTGCTTTAACTCTTGTGCGATACTTGGGGATCCCGCGGCGGGATACTTGAGTGAGTATGCTTCCCGCGGGAAGCCGCCATAGTCGTAGTACAACTCATGGCGATCTCCCGATGAGATGGTTGGTGCACCTTCAGACCAATGTGCCGTTACAACCACGATGGCTCTCGGTGCGTCTGGTGTGTTGAGCTTCAGAATCTTGGGCACGCGCTTCTTGAGTGATGCGGCTGAGGCAGCGTGTCCAGGGTCTCCTAAGACAGGCAGGGGACCTTGGGTGTGTAAGTCAGTGCTGGAGCTTTCTGGGGTCTATAAAGGGGCTCAGCTACCTCCGCCGTGCGACACACAAACTGCTGCAGCGCGTGTCATTGTGGATGATTGTCTATACTTCCGTTTGCTGGCCCAATTAATTTTCGGGAATCGCAGAGTCCTGGTCAAGTAAGATAGAGTTCTTGTTTCTGTTGTCATCCGGTGCTGTTTAGCTGCGATTGGACCCTTACTAACCGATCGGATGGTGGGGGACTAGGGAGCTCAAATAGCAAGAGCATCTGTTTGGTTGGTTTCACATTAGGTCTTTCTCATTGGTCAACGGGTGATATGCCGAGATCGCCTCCGTCCGGGATCAGATTGGTAATACCCGCGCGGGACCATTTTGTCAAAGGAATATCAGCACCATCCTGCGGCAAATCAGGACGGCTAGAGCTGATTCAGCTGTATCTAATCATTTTAATAATGAGCTTCCAATGGGGCATTTTCAATATCATTCTCCGTCATCAAGTGAGCCGTTACGCGTTTCGATCATGTGTTGGATTACTATCTTCCCCGCGCGGCTCGGAACCAGGATCGGAACACCTTCCGAGTCATTAATGGGCCTTTCGATAAACAAAAAGTACCTGATTTAGATGCGTAGGTGTTCACACGAAAACAGACACAGTGTCACGGCCACTGCTGACAGCACGAATTCTTCCCCCAATCTCAAGTGGGCTACCCTCGTACACAGCAAAGTGGCGGGCGCTCTTCGACTGCGACTCTTCAATGCCGAGGATCTTGTAGACGTTGGTGGAAACCAGATCCAAGGCCTTCTTTTCACTCAACCGACCATTTCCGTTCTTCTGCGCAATGCCGGCCAGCAGTCCCAAGTCGCGGATCAACCAATCCTCCTCCAAACCAATGGCAGTGATGACTCCAGCGTCGATGAGGGTATCAATAGCGGTACCGTTCGTGAGAGGAGCGCCGGTCAAAGAACGTCTCTGGTCCCAGGTAGTTGAGTATGACTGGAATGGTGCGAGAAGCACACCGACACTGGCAGCAGCCAGCTCTGAAGCGACGAGATGGGACTCCGCGCCTCCAATAATGGAAACACGGAGCTTGGGAGACTCCGATGAATG
This sequence comes from Colletotrichum orchidophilum, assembly GCF_001831195.1. Lineage (NCBI taxonomy): Eukaryota > Fungi > Ascomycota > Sordariomycetes > Glomerellales > Glomerellaceae > Colletotrichum > Colletotrichum orchidophilum. Next base: position 42,805 of record NW_019173080.1, read on the forward strand.
ACTCTTTGCAGCCAACGCCTCCTCGACCGTGGCCTTGACTCTGAGGGCGGCGACAATGGCATCGGCACTGTGGATTGTCAGGACCAAGGGCAGCTTCCCGTTGACCACCTTCTTGAGGTAGGCCGATTCCGAGAAAGGATCCGATCCAGTGTCATTGGTTGCGACTGCCTCCAAGAGAGCGTGTCGGAGCGCGCCAATGGCACTAGAGATCGAGGGGTTATCGCCTGTCTTCGCGGCCAGAGTCAGTGTACGATGGACAGCGACATCCTCAGCCCAGACAGCGCCTTTCTCGAGCGCGTGCTTGGCGTCGGTGTTGAAACCAACACTGGTTCCAGAATGCGTCAATCCGCCGGTGAATTTGGGCGCCGAGATGGCCTTGGTGACGCCGTATCGCTTAGCCACGTGCAGCTTCTTATTGTCAAGCACAAGGCCGTCGAGACCACGACTGAACCCAGTGGGGTTGCGGCCGTTGTCCGTATCTGCCTCGTTGTCAATTCCGTTGAGACCAATGAGGGAACCGAACGCGGTGAAAGACTCGGTGATGTGGCCATTCTCCAGGTCAATAACCTTCATGGACGAGGATTTGGCAGCCGCGACCTCCTCCGCGCAGGCACCAATGCACTTGATAGCGCCGTTGGAGAAGACAACGTTCACCGTCTCGTCGTTGGCCGTGCTAACTTCCTCTCCCGACAGCCATACATTGGAAACGCCTGTGAAAACAACCTCCTTGAGATCAATGATGTCCTCGGTAGTGTTGGCCAGTTTGGGGTCTGGAGAGATGGGGCCTTCAAGAGGCTTCTTGAGCTCAAAAGGATCAGAGAACTGGGCAGCTCCATCAATCCATACTTGCGCGGGCGCAGCACCAACACTCAGAGGATCGCTGTCCCACACGGCAATGTCGGCATCGAACCCGGGCTTGATCTTCCCAATTCGTTGGCCCAAGCCCAACAACTCGGCAGGTGCAGATGTCACACTGGACAAGGCTGCATGGTAGGGGAGGCCGTATCTATAAGCCTTGGCAGCCTCGAAGAGAACGTGCTGGGCGTTCAAAACTGGGTTGTCACTGACGTATACGGGGGTAAGACCGTTTTCCCAAAGGATCTTGCCAGCGTACTCGGAGCCAACGTACGACTCAGACTTGTAGTACATGTTGTCGGCAAACAGCGCAGAAGCAGGCGGACGACCACCCCAGACGCGTTTCAAGATCTACGTGAGTTTGTTAGTGTTGTACTCGCTAGCAGCGAAGATAGAAAGACGTACCTCCGGAACCAAGAAGGTCTGGTGAGCATGATGGAAGGCCCGCACTGGGAATTTGAATTCGTTGGTGTGGTCAACGAATGCCTCCAAATCAGGTATCGTGTAGCAATGGGTGTTAATGTGCACTTGGCCTCTTAGGGCAGCACTGAGACTCTCCCACTTGAGATCCTGGGGCAAGTATGACGACTGGCTCTCGACGCCAAACTTGTCGGCCGCCGCACACCAGTCATCCTGCTCTTGCACGAGCTTCGCTGCTTGCTCAAAAGCATGACGGAACTCCCAGCTCTCGCCGAGACGTGAGAATGGGCTGTGTCCGATCTTCCCGTACACGCGCTTCGCGTTCTCTCCACATGCCATCTTCATGTACCGCCAGTTGCGATCCGGGTCAGCCAGCATATCCTCTGCGGAGAACTCGGTGCGACCATCGGGCTTGCCAACAGCATGCTTGATGACAAAGGCCTCGCCTCCTATGTTATTGCCAGAGCCCGGCAAGACGAGCGAAGTAGTAACACCGCCAGATTTGATAACCTGAATCTGTGGATCGAGGGGGTTGAGCCCATCGATCGAACGAACGTAGGGAGTAATGTCGTCGGAAAGCTCGTTGACGTCTTGGTTGCCGTTAAGCTCGGGCAGGGCACCGACACCAGCGTGGGAGTGCATATCAATAATGCCACTGGTCAATTGGCGGCCCTTGGCATCCCAAATCTGGATGTCCTTGGGAAGAGAGCTGAGAGAAATGTCGGCCTCGACCTTCTGAATCAGACCGTAATCAATGAGGACGTCGGCAGTGATCCACGAATAACCTTTGCCGGCGCGCGCGTCTTCTGAGGATGTTCCTTCGACGGCCTCGCCAACCCAGATTGTGGCATTGCGGATGAGTGTTGGACGCTGACCGTCGACGTAACGGGCATTCTTCTCTCGACCGAGGCCAATTGGATCCTGTGGCTTGTGTCGCAACTTCGCGCAGGTCGCCAAGTCCTGCTGTAAATGCTCCGCGGAGAGGGATGAGGATGGCCCTCGCGAAGGCAGTATCGAAAGCTGTTTCCATTGAGCAAAGGCAATGAACGCAAGACATCCCACAACGAGCTTCATGCTGCGTCTTGGTCGTAACCATCGCTTGTGGTGATGAGACGAACGCCGGGGGCCCGAGGGCGTTGGGAGTTCCGCGGCGCTGTACGGCGGCAGCATGCCGCTCTTTTCCGAATCCATAACAACCACGTTTTGATGTTTTTTTGAAGCAAAGGGAACGAAAGAAAGATGCTAAAGACTCCAGGAGCAAGTGATACGTTATATTGGCTCCAAGCCTCTCAGGATTGAGTTCCTTTGGAGAGCCCTTGACCCAATGAAGAAGGTGACTGACGCTTCGGCTGGATTATCGGCCGGCGTTTCAAACCCAGAGCGCAGACATCGCAGGCGACAATGAGCTTTTGGATTATCTGGAGGGGCACACGGGGGAGTGATCGCTTCCCTCGGTCGCGACTTCGGCAATGTGACTGGTCAATGACATGGATGATGGTGAGAGCGTGGAGTCGAATGAGGAGCTCACCCCTGTGGGAGCTTGCGTGATTACGTAGCTGAAGAGATAAGCTTCTGCTGATTTATGAGCCCTCAGAGCCTAGCTAGCTTAGGTACGTACTAAGGTAGGTAAGGTCTCCGTAATCCGTACCCTACGGATACCATGAAGAATGATGAGTAAGCTTGGGGAGGTATCGTTGTCTTTTTCATTTGAACTCGTCTTATCGATTGTCGGCATCCAAAGTCCGATTGCGGGGTGGAGTCACGCACAGTCATGAAAGGATCCGGCGTTTACTTCCACATCGTCAGCGTTATGCTTTATCTTATTGACCAGAGTTTTGCGAGTCCATCTACTCAAGGCCTGATGGTGGGGTCTTTCTGACCTGCACTTATCTCTTTTATTGTGGTGGGTTTAACAAAAAATACGTACGGGAACATGCAGAATGCTAGGTGCGAGGAAACGTGGAGAAGCTAGCTGCACCAAGATCTCACGATCACCTCTCATAGACTCGTGGTTGGGAGACTGGGATTGATTCTTGGTTAGGTGTCTGCGCGCCGCGGCCATGCAAATCCCCTCTCTCCGGGAATGGGCTGAAGTAGGAAGGTCGAGCCGGTGCCTGAAGCATTACATTGCTCAAGTTCTGTTACGTACAAAATCCTCAAAAAGCTGATATCGCGGGCTTACAAGACGACATCATCAAATGGACTTAGAGTCGTTCTGTGGGTGGCAAGCGCCATTTGCGGGGAAGCATTGGCTTCAACACAACATCCCCAGGTGGGAGATCTACCGGCAGTAGAATGCGACGGCGTGTGCTTGATAAGCTAATTACGCTGGGTCTTGATACATTGGTGCACATTCAGAGAGAACGGAATGCTGTTGCATGTCTCTTTTTATGGACTAAATATATCGAACCTCATTGGCCGGGCCAATCGAGGTCAGACGATTGCCTGGTAGTCTCAATCTATTGCCCAAAAGAGGTATCGCGGCCCTGGGCGGGATTTCACGATTTGGAAAGTTTAGAGAGTGCTAGCGGGGACGCGGTGTAGTACCCTACTGTATGGGCCGATAACGGTCTGTTCTTGGCTCCTCGACTTGTATCAGGGATCCTCGCCGTATAAGTTGGGTGTTGCCCTGAGTCACGTCACCAGATGGTATCCAGACTGAAACGATGCAACTCATCCCATCTCACCAATACATCAAACATCTTTCTATCCAGGCTTCACATCCTAGGCTATTCCATTGCGTCGATATGTTCCTCCTCTCAGCTTTGGCTGTAGCTGTATTGCTGTTTTCCGCTTGGAGATGGAAGTGGCGATATGCCACAAAGGTGCGTCTGAGATCTTTTCAATCTAGGAAGGTTTCAATGAGACGTCTGACTACGACAAAGGCAAAGCTTGCGGTCGCCAGCTCCCAGGAGAAGTCAGATGAAAAGACTGATATAAAACCGTTGAAAGATTTTGACTGGCAGAATGTTGATCCTGCCAAGCACCGGCCATTCAAGCCAGTCTATCATATTACCATGGGTACGCCGTCACTAACTAAAGTAATCCCGCTTGGGTTCTGACGAAGAATCACCCTAGCCATCCACGCAAGCCCTCCTGAAGACCTCATCATTATAGATAACAACTATCTTGAACGAGTTACTGAGCGTCGGCAAATCCTAGAGAAGCATAGGTCAATGGTGGCGGGCGCTGTCCCAGAAGGCATACCTGCTCTCCATGAGACCTGGACTTATCTGCTGTCAGAGTATCTGCCAAAACGGTATCCAACTATGTTCTCCTTATCCGAAGACATGACTGAATTCCATAATCACGTCACGAACACATCGCTACCCCTCACGCCGCCGGAGGACCCGGTGGCTGCGCTAAAGGCTCTGGGAGAGACCGTGGAAGACGATATGTTCTTGCTGGTTGAGACAACAGAAGGCCATCGTGCTGTGGCATTCGTTTGCTGTCATCCCGCCGGATTCGACCCTTCCGATAAGCTAGGGAAGCTGATGAAGGACATCCATACGCCCGTACCCTCATACGAAAAGATTGGTGGCAGCATGGAACGTTTCTTCAGTCGATTGCAGGTCGGAAAGAGCTTCAAGCGGATGAACGTGAGTCTTTGCGTTCCCGAATGTCGAGGCTTCCAGCTGATGAGTGACAAAGTGGTCTGTCTCGACCCACGACAACCTTTTCAGTCCAGGCAATCTGCATATCTACGAAGGCGACAAGACAGAAGAGGATGAGGATGTTGACATTACAAAGGTGAGATGACCGTCTTGAACCTTGCATGCATCATCTGCCTAGGAACTCACAACGTATAGGCTCGTTTACGCCAAGAACTACAAACCTTGACCAGGCTTCCCAGGACCGGGGCGATCCTGTTCTCATTCAAGACGTATCTCACGCCTATAGAAGAGGTGAAGAAGGAGGGGTTCGGGCCTGTGCTCGCTGATGCCATAGAAGGTCTGAAGACCGGCAATGCGCCTGGCATGTGGGTATACAAAGGGGCATCGCGTTGGGGAAAGAGTGTCTGTGAGTACCTTCGGTCGTGAAGAGGTACGTACGTAGGCTTTACAGATAAATTGAAGGTAAATGACCGGATGGTTGGTTGCTTGTGGAAAACTCATGGAGATGCTGCAGCTTCTGGTTACATGTCAGTGCTGTGTACCAGAAGACCAGAAATGATGTATTGCGTTGGTATTTCCTACGGCCCTTTTGTATGTCGACTGTTGTCTTGCGTCGATCAGAGCTGATGCGAAGCCCCCCAATGAGAAAGCTGGGGCGACTTGTGTACATTCCGGAGGTTCGGGCCCGGGTATGCATGCTGGCCTCGGGAGATCTGCCACCTTAGTTCTTGACATACCTATAGGTTTTGACCCTTGGTAATACCTTACCTTGAGGTGAGAGATAGCCGAAACCAAAAACATTATTCCGGGTATAACACATCACGTCATACAAAGCCCTTCCCACCGCCATGCCGTTGCCCACAACTTACGACCCGACAGTGGCAGCCGTGGGAGTTTGACAAGCGGTGGCTTTGGGAATTAAGTTTTGGGACGAACTCGAATGTCGCGCGGCGGACGCCCGCGGCCCAAGAAGGGTATTCCCGGTTGTGCCGAAAAGGGGCACTTGGCAGCTGGCTTGTTTGGAAATGGCCCCGATTCGGACTAGAGGGTCCACCCCAAGCCCCTAACCCAAATTTCCCACCAGCAGACGGGAAGCTTCGCCTGGGCTCTGGGCCACGAGGGCCACGACCTCGGATACAACGCGAATTTTCTCAGCTTTTAAACACCCCCTGCATTGTCATCTATACAAGATGCAAACGAGATGTGGACTCGCCTTCATTAACATCAAGCGCCCAGCAGCCGCCCTGTTCATTTCTCTACTGTATACCCGTAGGGCTCTGTTGGTCCGCTCTCCCATTCAAGTTCACTGTGCTGTTCGCGCTCTGGCATTTCCATGACTCCCTTCGCTGCGGGCCGATGCAGCCTCTGCCTCTTGCGATGCCCCTCCTTGCCGCCGCAACATGGGACCTGCATGCCGCACATATACGGATACGGACATGTACGGATATGGTGTGGCCTCATCAACCACGGCCTCACCTGAAGTCAGGGACAACTCCGCAATTTAAACCCACTCACGGGCCCTCGCTTGATAAAGCTGGCAAATGGCACGCCGCACGCCTTTGGAAATCTGCTGAACCGTGAGACCTTGCCGTGAAACAAAGTGCTTCTGCATGGCCCATTTCCCCAATGGAGCCTTCTACTCTATTCCTCGCCGCTAAACCTGCGGGGTCATCTCCTTTCCAGGAACCACGGAGCGAACATGGATTGAAAAGTCGTCTCGAGGGGGGCAGACCTCTGGAAGCCCAGGGACCTACCTACATAAAGGAGCCGGTACGCCAACGCGTACCCCTTTGCTTCGTCTCCGTTGAGCTTAGCTACATTCTCTATCGTTTACTGAACTTCCTGAAGCAAGGCCAAGGCATCGATTGCTGCGACCTGCGTCCTCTCTTTCTTTTCGAAACCTTCCATTCGTTCAAATTCTACAATTCAAGCTTTCTCCAAGCCGCCCGGTCGGTTTAGGCATTCACTCACTTATACAAAGTCAAACCATCGAGTCTTCTCAGACACCTCCTTACTGCAAAAATGAAGTTCACTTGGAGCATCGCCAGCGCGGCTCTGCTGGCCACCCGCGCTCAGGGCGAGATTCTTTGGGATGGTCGCTTCAATGACATGACCTCTGCCACTGACCTCGACAAGTGGTCCTGGAGCACCCAGACCGGCCCCTACCAGTACTACATCCACGGTTCCGGCGCCACCACCGAATACGTCAACCTCTCCGAGGACTTCAAGAACCCGGCCGACACGGGCTCCAAGCAGGGTGTCAAGATTTCCCTGACCAGCACCTCCTTCTGGAACGGCCAGACCATGCGCCGTACCGAGCTGATCCCCCAGACCACCGCCGCCATCGGCAAGGGCAAGCTCTTTTACCACTTCTCCCTGAAGCGCAGCGCTACCAACGCCCCCTCCCTGAACAAGGAGCACCAGATCGCCTTCTTCGAGAGCCACTTTGTTGAGATGAAGTCTGGTTGGCAGAGCGGCGCCACTGGCACCGAGGACCCCCTCCTCCGCTGGGATGTCGGCGGCAAGACTCAGTGGAGCGTCAACTGGGATGCTGACACCTGGCACAACATGGTCTACGAGATCGACTTCGATGGTGGCTCCGTCGGTTTCTGGCACTCCACCGGCTCCGACCCCCTGACCCAGGTCGTTGCCCCCGTCCCGGCCTCCGCCTCTAGCAACGGTGCCGACTTCCACGTCGGTGTCCTCGAGCTCCCCCGTGAAGGCTACGCCGATGAGACCGAGGACTTCTACTTCTCTGGTGTTTACATCGAGAATGGTGAAATCACCAAGGCTATTGGCTCTGGATCTTCTGGCTCTGGCTCCTCCGCTCCCTCTGCCCCCGCTGCTGCCGCTCCCTCTGCCCCAGCTGCTGCCGCTCCCTCTGCCCCAGCTGCTGCCGCTCCCTCTGCCCCCGCTGCTGACGCCCCCTCCGCCGCGGCCCCTACCACCACCCCCAGCGCTACTCCTGTCCCCTCTACCCCCGTTGCCCCGGTTGTCCCTGAGGAGCCGTCCGCTCCCGCCTCCAGCCCTACCCCGACTGCTTCTGCTGGTGGTAAGCCCGCCTGCCGCCGCCGCCGCCGCCGCAACCTCCAGAAGCGCAACTAAGTGCCGCTGTCATTGACGGCGCTCGTGGATGAGGTGGCTTGGTCGTTCACTTGGACTCTGAGGCGAGAAAAGGACCATTTTTGATGTACATATCATTTTTTTGCATATAAGACTTGTCACTATGCCTACTGGACTTAGTTTTGAATATATTCTTCAGTATACGACGTCAATGGCTACCAACTCACCGCACGTGTGAAACTGAACCAATGACTCGCCACTTTCATCTACCTTGAGTTCGCCGTATCGCTGGATTCGCTCGTGGAGATATGAGTAGCAAAGTTCATGGCTTAGAAGGGGTTTGACCTCTATGGGTTCTTTCAGTGCTCGTATGCGTACATCATAGGTATTTCGCTACCTGCTCCTCGGTCCATCTCCAAAAATCTTCGGCGAGGCCTGTGCCACCCTCTTCGCGAGACTTGGAGCCCTGGACAAGGTCATCCCGAATAGCATAAAATCGACCCCATGGAATAACTAAGGTCCTTCTGGTTAGCAATCCACAAAAGTCAACAGACAAGGTCAAACCCACCCCAATCACCTGTCTTTTCAATCGTCACGTCGGGAGAAAGCGCCGCAAATAATTCAGTGTAAGCACCATTGATAGCGGGATATGTGGTGGCTTTCCTGAACAACGTCGGGATCAGCGCTGTGATGTGCCGGTCCAGCTCTGATGAGAGGTTTCCAGGATTCAATGCCTTATTTATAATCAGTTGTCCATTTCGCATCTACGCCAGGACTGCGCCGAGACTTACGAGACTGATGACGCCGTCGGCTTTGTGTCGCTTGGCAAATTCAGTGGAGTGAAAATAATTGCCTGCCTTGCTGATGCCGTACTTGAACTCCTTGATTCTATCCCTGTTGTAGTCGAGGTTATCGATCTCAATGGCGGGACAAGGCGACAAAACCTCTGCGGCTGAACTGGAAACCCAGACAATGCGAACACTATCCTTGAGTGCTGTTTTGGCCGTTTGCACCAGAGTCGGCGTCAGCAGCTTGCTGAAGAGAAACGGGCCGACACAGTTCGTTCCCAGCTGTAGTTCGTAGCCCTGGGCCGTCTTGCTCCCCTGAGGTGGCATCATGACGCCGGCATTATTGATGAGAAGATGGAGTTGTGTCTCCTTGGCGAGGAAGGTGTCGGCTGCGGGCTTGATGGTGGTGAGGTCAGCCAGATCTAGGGTGAGGAGATCTAGCTTTCCGGTGGAATTGGGCACTGCCTCCTTGATAGCAACAATGGCAGAACGACCCTTTTCCTCTGAACGAGAGGTAGCGTAGACGGTGGCGTTCTTGGAGTAGAGAATCTGTGCGACTTCCTTGCCAACACCAGTGTTTGCTCCCGTCACGATGCAGACCTGCGACGTGTAAGTTTCAAGCGACTCATATTCATCACATTACGCTATTGACTAACCCTGCCAGAGAGATCAGGAATATCCTTCTCAGTGAACTGCGGCCGCGGCGGAAAGGCCTGAGTGAAGATGCTGAAGGGGTTGAGCATTCTGACTTTTCTGCCCGACGGAATGGAAAGCAAGATGGAATGCACTGATCTAGACAATACAAGACAGAAGTGCTGGGTTGAGGATGGGAATGGAATAAGTTGAGTGTGACTACGGAAACCGACGTCACCACTTGAATGGCTAAGTCCGATCACAAAAGGTAGTTTGGTGTTCTGAGGAATATCATACAGTTGTGACCGCCGGAGACTTCATTGGCCCGAAGCTAACTTGGAATGGTGGAGTGCGCCTTTGCCGATTTGGGATCCGTGCTGATCTTCACCGAGGGGGCTTCGATGTTTTGATTGGACAGCACACCGAGGGTCAGCTTCCCCGATCCGACAAGGTGCTGACAGGCGACCGAAGTCGAGCCGTGTAACGTCATCCTCAGTAAGGCACCTTGAGAAGTACCCTGTGATGTACTTGAAGATGACAAGGCTGGCTTTCTTGGGCGGTTTCGAGACGTGGTATCCGTAGCGAAACTTCTCGTCTCGTTCTAAAGGGGGGTTGCCTCGCAAAGGGGAGACCTATCCGTCGCTCGACCTTTGCGTTTGAATTGTCACTGAGCAAGGTACCGAAACCTCAGGAACAGTGAGTGAGATACGGTCAACGGCATGAGGTAACCTAAGGTGACTGTCCTGACTCTGAACTGGAGCGTGGCTATTGCAATTCGCCTCATGCAAGTATCCGCCACAGCGGCTTACTAGGTACGTAACAAATAGACAAGCTTCGAACCATGTCGAGATTCCAGGACGTGCAGGTGCGACGGAGGCTGAGATGTTCTGATTGACATCCAATGAGGTAAGACTGAGTAAAACCTCACGGCGGTGCCTTCCCCGGCCGTGCAAACCGAGCCACGTGATGCTTGTCAATCGACCGGTGTGGGGGGGCCTGCCGAAGGAACATCAGCCGGGAGTCAATTCGGCAATGTGATTGGCACGGAGTCGCGGTCTGGAACTGATGGCAGCACGAGCCAACGTCTAATGCAAGACCCAAGACCACTTTTTTTCCGTCTTTCCTTTCAGCCACACATATTCTGCACTTGGGCTTCCTATTCGTCGGTTTTGGTTGCTCAGGTGTCTACGGATACCTACCCGGTCCTCAGAACAGAGCACACGCTAAAGGTACCGGCAAGAACCAAACATCGGAAAGTGTGAGCCTCACCTTTTCTTGCCCGGGCCACAGATCGCACCACACACTGCACCGACACCGCATACTCGTCGCATCTGGCTGTTTGGAACGAAGCCTCCTCGTTCCATTTTCACCCCCCCAGACCACCACCTTTTCAACCGACACCTTATATTCAAATCCAACGGGTGCATCATCTATCCTTCGCGACTCCCGCCTTGGCAGCGACGCCCCACTACGAGATCGTCCTCTTTCAGCCTTGTGTGTGCGTCGGCACGTTGATGCACTCCGCCGCGATACAGCCAGAGGCGTGGATCGTGCTATCCCGCTTCGCACTATCTAGTCGAATTCCCTAGTCGAATTCCCATGCTCGTCGCGCATTCCCTCTGATGTCAAGGTAGGGTTAGGTAGCAAAAGACATGCTTTGATTCGAGGCCAACTACACATCCCACCTGCCGACTACGACCTCCTTGCCGTTTCCTCATCTTCCTCCGCCACTATCGACCGGCCAGCTGCGTCTTGCTTCATATCCTCTCGGTCGACCACAACCTCAACCGGCCGTGCACCTGTAACTATCGGCCGCTTCGGATCGAATCTCGACACATATACAAATATTGGTCCAGGAATATCATACACTCCGGCGGCATCATGTCTCTTCCCCGTACGTTTCCTGCATTCTGGGTTTCGTTGCCTGCCACACCGTCGCTAAAGTGAAATGTGCAGTCAGCTCCGAGGATGAGGATAATTACACCGCCATCATTGACGGTATTCTCGCGACCGCAGACTTGACGACCATCACTCGCAAGAAAATCCGTTTGGGTCTGGAGAAAGCTCTTGGCGGGAAGGACTTGACTGATCAAAAGGTAACAAATTCAACGATCCCGCCGCCAACTGCTGGCATATACCTTTGCTACCCAAGTCAGTTGGCAGGTACCTCTCGATGAGCTGAAGCTGACCCAAGTGCTTGCAGGATGCCATCAAGGCACTGATCGAAGAGCGCTTCGACGCCATCTCCGGATCCAATGACGCAGCACCGGACTCATACTCCGCAAGTCCCGCCCCGAAGCGAGAAGCCAACGGTCACGACGATGATATCGATGGCGAGATTGAGGTGTCCGTCGCGCCTGTCCGGAAGAGGCAGAAGCGCGAAGACTCGTCAGAAGACGCCGACGCCAAGCTCGCCGCTGAGCTACAAGCTCAGGAGAACAGAATGGCCAGAGGACGGACGACTCGTGGCGGCAACGGCGCAAGTAGCAAGGGCGGCAAGGCGGTCAAAAAGAAGAAGGCGCCTCGCAAGAAGAGCGACAAGAAAATTGATGACAGTGACGTCGAGGACAACGGGGAAGCACCGAAACGCAAGGCTGGCGGTGGATTCCAAAAGCCCTTCAACCTGAGCGAACCGTTGTCAGAGTTGCTTGGCGAACCCCAGGTATGGCCTCGCCGGAGGGCATGTGGGGTGGTGGTTACATGCTAACTTTTCCCTCCAGCTCTCTCGCCCGCAGGTTGTCAAGAAGCTCTGGGAACACATCAAAGGCAACGACCTGCAGGATCCAGAAAACAAGCGACAAATTCTCTGCGACGACAAGATGCATGCCATTTTCAAGCAATCTAAGGTGGATATGTTCCAGATGAACAAGATGATCGGCGCCCACCTTTACCCGGTTGAAGAGCAGTAAGAACATAAGGAGGTGGCCCAGGATGAAAATAACACGGACGAGCGGGGCGATTTAAAGCAGTGGCGTCTTTCTGGTTTGGGACTGGCAATCAGAACTTTCGGGCGGTTTGGTTGGGCATCCGGGTATAGGCAGCAAATGGACGGTGAACCGCGAAGTACCGAGTGCTTTCTCGAGGAAGATATTAGTAGAGGGTGGGTCCGTTGTCGGCATGGCATCTTCACATATTTAGCCATGCAGGCCGTCGCAGCCATTGCTGCAATTGCAGGCTTTACGCCAGGTAGAGAATCTGGGCTAGCTCGGCCTTTGGAGTAGGTCGACACTAGTCTCCATTAGACACTCTATTCAAACAGACTTGATTAGCATCATGCCGCTCCAGCGACGCAATATTTTTCGAGTGATAACGATATATTACTCCCTTTACCTAGTTCAGAGAGTAGCAGAGAGGCATCAAAGGAGAGAATAAGTTGCCACAGCGTAACTATGACTTGTCAGGACTTTCGTATCCGTACGAGAAAGGATGATTACAGATGAGTCATCTTGCATATACTCTAGAGTATGGATGATTTCCAATCCTTGAAGTCTCAAGAAGACTTGATTATCCATCTCTCGTGCACCGCCTCCATGACTTGGGTGCGAAGCCACACGTGTCCTAGACCTTGCTGGTGACTCCATGAAGCTCAGCTGTTAGCTTATGTTCCATCTCTCCTGTTATGTAAGCCTGTGCAACCACCCCAGCACCTTCGAAGCTTCTTGAACCTGGCGGTGGCAGCAGGCGGTTGCAGGGGTGAATGACGCACACCGAGAGCACGGATAAACCCCGGTCGCTTAGCCGTCCCGGGGCAGCAACAAGCAAGGGGACTTTTTGCTGGACCCCGCCATGAATTCCCTCCGCCCACCAATGCCAGAGCCAACCCAACCCACCTGCGGTTCCCTTGGGAGCCACACATAATCATTAATTTCGACGTCTCTCGTCTCGCCGCGCCCGATTAAAAGTACCGGGCTGCCCGCCTACATCCAAGCCCTCTCTCGTTTTTGCCTCCATTTGCGCTGCACTTCAAAACCATTACACACACTCCGGAACTAGCTCTCCAGCTGCAGCTATACCGGGTCATAACCAAGTCTAAGTCGAAGACCATTTTCGCGCATCAAACAAGCGCACTGTTGGTACAAGAGAGACAGCTGGTCTCGACCGAGCTGTTCAGCCGACTGGACAACCCCATCCTTGGCTTCCACGCCCGCTGTCTGCATGAAAGACGACTCTCCCGATGGCCGACACTCAAGCTGCGGGCGGTGACTCTAACCCCTCGAGGGGCAGTCGTAACCGCGGAAGAGGTCGCGGCGGTGGAGGAGGAGGAGGAGGAGGAGGAGGCAATTCTGGAACCCGGGGAAAAGGAAGAGGAGGACGTGGCAGGGGCGGTAACAACGCTGCAGTGCCAACTCAGCCAGACACCTCGAGCACATCTCATCCATCTATCACCAAGGCCGATAACAAGGTGCTTACACGTACGGCCGCAGAGGATGATGATACGGCGAGTAGCGACGGAGAGGTATGCTTCATCTGCGCAGAGCCCATCAAGTTCCACTCGATTGCACCATGCAACCACAAGACCTGCCACATCTGTGGTCTTCGCATGAGGGCCCTGTACAAGACCAAGGACTGTCCTCATTGCCGAGTAAGTCTTACTTCCACTGGCGCTATACTGATACGCGGAAACTGACCCCAAGCTAGACTCCTTCTCCCTTCGTCGTCTTCACAGAGGATGCGAATAAGCGATACGAAGATTACACCAACGCCGACATTACAAGTTTCGACAGCAACATTGGTATTCGATATACCAACGAGGAGATTGTTGGCGACACTGTCGTGCTCCTCCGATACAACTGCCCTGCGGAGGACTGCGTTTTCGCTGGATTAGGCTGGCCAGATCTTCACAGGCACGTCCGCTCAACGCATCAAATGAAGATGTGCGACCTGTGTACCAGGAACAAGAAGGTTTTTACTCACGAGCACGAGCTCTTCGCGGACAAAGAGCTCGAGAAGCATATGAGACATGGAGACGACAGACCAGGTGCCATTGATCAGACGGGCTTTAAGGGCCACCCACTCTGCGGATTCTGCGGATCGCGTTTCTACGACGACGATAAGCTATTTGATCACTGTCGCGAAAAGCACGAGAGATGTTTCATCTGCGACCGGAGAGACTCGAGACACCCCCACTACTTTGTCAACTACAATGCCCTAGAGAAGCATTTCGAAAAAGATCACTTCCCTTGTCTGGATAAAGAATGTTTGGAGAAGAAGTTCGTCGTCTTTGAGTCGGAGATGGACTTGAAGGCACATCAACTGGCAGAGCATGGCAACTCTCTGTCCAAGGATGTTCGGAGAGATGCGAGGGTAGTCAACATGTCAGGCTTTGACTATAGATCGCCATACGAGAACGAGAGACGCGGAGGGAGTGGGGGAGGAAGAAGCGGCGGCAGTGGCGATGGACCTTCAGGCGGACGCCAAGGTCGTGGCCGTGGTCGGGATCCCAATGCAGAGCCCATACCCCAGAGCTCTGCGCAACCGCTCCGTCGCGATGAGCTTGCCTTCCAAAGACAGATGGCCATCCATTCAGCACAGTCAGTTTCCAACCGCACCTTTGATGGCTCGCTCTCCCAGCCATCAAGCACGACACCGGCTTCCTCGACTCGCCGAGGTAACGGTGCGCCGGCACCTGGAGGATCATCACGTCAAGGTCCCGCAGCCGCGGCTAACCCTGCACCTGTGTTGCCCACTGTCGAGATGGAGCAGCTCAACGTGACCGATATCGCATCGTTGCCTCCTCAGGAGAGGGCGGTGATGTTGCGCCACCAAGGAGTTGTTGAGCGCGCCTCAAACATGCTTGGCCACGACCAGTCCAAGATGAATGCGTTCCGCGAGTACATTTCGAATTTCCGGAAAGGAAAACTTACCGCCCCTCAACTGGTCGATGCCTTCTTTTCGCTCTTCGCCGACACATCGTCAAACGCGTTGGGCACTCTGGTCCGTGAGGTTGCTGATTTGTTCGAGGACAAGAGCAAGGTCACTGCCCTGCATAAAGCATGGCAGGACTGGAGAGCCATCAATGAAGATTACCCGTCTCTGCCTGGCTTGGGCGGTATGCACGGCGCGACGACAGCCTCAAGCGGCTGGGCCAGCGCGGCCTCCCCATCCCCCACTGCACCAGCGGCGGCACCGAACCAGAACCAGAAGCACTCAAACAGAGTGTTAAGGCTGAAGAACAGCACCCGAGCCGGCGCCTCGGGACCTAAGCCCGTGACACCGGCCTTTTCGAGTAACTGGGTCTCGTCATCGAGCGGCTCGCGTCCTCCACCAGTATCATCCGCATTCCCTGCGCTCCCCGCGGCTTCCTCGTCATCCAAGTCTTCGGCACCCCAGCCATCCTGGATCGGGCCGAACAAACCTTCCGCCTCCAGATCATCCGGCCCCGCAGGCCCGGTGCGTTCGACGCCCGCCGGTCGCCCGCCGCCATCTTCTGCCTTCCCCGCGTTGCCCCCAGCGCAGAAACCCCTCACAACAATCTTCGGCTACGGCACGGGCCGAGGTGTACGACGCGATCTTGGCGGTGCCGCTAGCAGCTTCAGTTGGGGATCGGCCCCGGGAAGCGGAGCAGCAAGCGAGAATGTGTCGGAGAAGGAGGAGGAGGACGCTGTCCAGAGCACAGGCGGAAAGAAGAAGAAGGGCAAAAAGGTGCTTGTCCAGTGGGGTTAAAGAAGAAGTTGGTGGTACGAGGCGTTGTGATGGATGAGTGACAGTATTTAACGGCATATTAAGCCGCGCTGTGAAGAAGATTGCTCAATACCTAGGGAGTTGGCCATACGTGGCCCGGAGTTTTGAGAAGGAATAAAGAAAACCTAGGAGTTGCAGAAAAGTAACAAGAAATAAACAGGCCGTCAAGTAGAGCAAATATGAGCCTTGGCCCTCTCGGTTACCACCGTAGGTCGTCTGTAGCAATGAGGACCCGGATAGACTTGGCTACACACTTCGTCAAACCCGCACGAGGGGGCAGTGGGTACGATGCTCGGAGTCTCGAGAGAAAGTTTACGTGACCTGTACTCTTTATTGCCAGCTAAAAGTTGGGGAATCGAGACTCTTAGTAAGTACCCCGAGGGTCGCCGACATTTCCATGCGTTCACTAGCAACATCATCGGTTCGCAGGCGAGGAAAATACATTTGAAAAGAATGACTTTTATGTGGACTAGGACAAACGAAGGTTACCTCAAAGACCAGCCGGCTCATAGTACTCCCGGAAGCGGTCAGTACTATCCCATTCCACGGTCCATACCACGTTCCAGCAATCCAACAATAATCTGGGAAATTTTACTGTCCAGAAAGCCAAATAACCCTCCGGCAAAGGCCCAACTGTCCGCTTCAATGAATCGGGCATATCCTCGTAATGGTTTTTCTTGTTACGTAGGGCTCTCAGCAGGTCAAGCAGCTTGGACCCCGTGTACTTACGCTGCTTGCCCAAAGAATCCACAAAGTCTCGTGGCAGTAGACGCAGGAAGTCGCCTTTGGTGATCGCCTGCGCGTGCTTCTCCAAGTGAACAAGGTGGTCGCTAGGAGGGTCTCTGGGTTCCTTCTCAAAGTGATCCGAGACGTCGCACAAGAAAGCAAGGCGCTTCTTGGCAGACCAGAAGAAGGGATGAGCCATAACATCACGAGCTGAAGGACGCTCCTTGGGGTTGGCATTCAACATCAAGCTGATAAGATGCTTGGCCTCATACGCGAAGTCGCCGAGTGCATCTAGAGGCGCCAAATTGTAATTGCCTTTGCGAATATTCACCTCCCTCATGTAACGATCGCCACAGTCGAAAGGATGTGAACCATTCGTCAAGACGTAGAAGAATACCAGACCCAAGCTAAAAATGTCAATGGAGCGAGTGGCACGACGGTTGGACATCATGTCGGAACCAACAAGTATAGATCCTGATCCGCTTTGAATGCTGGACTCCATAGTGGCAGTGTCCCTGGCATCGTCGTCGAGTAGCAGTTCAGGGGCTCGCCAACCAGATGTTCCCGCGGCGCGACCGGTGGTGGCGCCGAAGGAGGACTGGCCACCTTCTAGCTTTTTGCAGAGACCGAAATCGGATACGAGAAGGCGCGGTCGTCCGTCTTTGCCCATATTGACCAAGATGTTTTGTGGCTTGAGATCGCGGTGGACTATGCGAAGATTGTGCAAATGGTGGATGCCGTTGGTGATTTGGTACAAGACACCAGGCAAATCCATCTTGCCTGCCTGAGCCAATCGGGTGAAGTGGTGAGGCTTCTCAATGACATCTGCCAGAGAGGCTGCACAGCGCTCGAGAGCAATGTACAGAAATCCATCTCGTTGTTGCTGGGCATAGTATCGAATGACTAAAATTGTTTATTAGACTTGTCCACAGAAGCATTCGTCTTTCAAATCTTACCATTGGGATGGTCATCACTCTCTCGCAACAACTTCGTCTCCTGAGAGGCAATATCGTAGAATTGGATAAGCATCCGCTTGACAGCCACTTCACGCCCGTCAAATCTACCAGCAAAGACCAGGGTGCCATTGCTGCCCGTGCCAAGTTGATTCTCGGTGTCGACCTCGATGCCGCCCATTTTGATGATCGACTCGCCTACCGCTTGCATGTCGTTTGTCATGGTCATTACATCGGGCTCCAAACCAGTAGCCTGTACACCAAGCTTCTTGGCCTTGTTGACGGCTTCCTCGACGGAAGCAGGTGGTTCGTCGTCGCGAGACTGCGACATCTCCTCTCTCTTCTTTCCCTTCCGGTGCTTTGTGCCTCCGCGACGGCCACGGTGAGCAGGCTTCTTCTTTTTGACATCAGGGGTACCGGGCTCAGGGGGGGTGGCAGAAGACTGCTTGTCCACGCCTGCGGCCAATTGATCAACTATTGGCGTCTTCTCACTTTCTCTCTCGTTCTCAGTGGCAGGTTCAATTGCGGGGACTGAACCCTCAGGCGCTAGCTGCTTGTCGGCAGCAGCCTCTTGTGGTACCGAACGTGCATCCGCCTGCTCAGGCGCAGAAGGAGGGATCTCGTCATGGATCGTTTGCTCAGGAGTTGCATCGGCACCCATATCCTCTGTGTCGGAAGCAGCCTCATCTCGCATATACCACTTCGTCGTCTTAGTTTTGTACCAACGACGTAGATCTTTCTGATAGTAAAACAGAACGGAAACAATGAGCACAATCAAAACAGGATTGGAGAAGAAGTCGATAACGCTGTTGGAAACGTGATGCGGGATAGACTTGACTTTGTTGACGATGGTAGGCGTCTCTACAGCGTCGTCTGGAACAGTAGTGGGCAGAACTGGATGGTTTTCAGGGTCCACCACTGCATCAGACGCTTCTGCGCGTCCAGGTAGACTAGGGGGTTGGTAGATCTTTCCCCTAATGACACCATCCATGTAGTGGGTTCCGATCATTGCTCCAACCCGCTGCGTCTCGTTCAGCTTGCCCCACGGTTGGGCAAGCTGGAGCCAGTCAGGTGACGAAGTCTTGGCCACGGGGGCGTCCAATATGAGAGGGTAAGAACGCCCGGACAAAGCGTACCAGTTGCCCGTGTCGGTCTGGTTGACGAAGATGCGTTGGCTTCGAATCCGGGCGTTGCTGTCATCCTTGGCTGGTGGGACAGGTTGGGGAAGAACAATGAGATCGGGGTTGCTCAAGGGTTCGAGTCCCATGGGTCTGCAGACGTCAAAGACCTTGACTACAGGCGAGGCAAATTGCGCATTGCAGAAAATAGGCAGTTTGTCCTTGTGAGCATTGGCGTAATCAACACCATAGATCTTGCCATCATGTGTGGTGGTATGGTAGCGCTGGTCAATGGATTGATGGTGTTGGTTGAGCAGGTCGTAGTCATTTGTGTTAGGAGTCCAGTCGAAAAACTTGAGAGTAGCGATCGGTCGACCGTCTCTGCGAGCTATGCCGACCTCGTACTCAGTGCGGCCCAGAGTAATTGTGCCGGCGGAGCGGCACTCTTCGTTGTTCTGGTCGTATAGTGCGTTTGGGCGCAAGCAGCTCTCTGCTTCGTTGACGTGGGAGCCGCCGGAGCCAAACCACCTGAGCACGCGGCCCGTAGCGGCATCAAGTGTGATCATGGTGGTCTTCTTAGTGCCCGTGTAGACGATTGGGGGATTATCGAGGGCCGAGGCGCCCTCGTCAACCATCTGCTTCATGGTCAGGCCGGTAGATAATAGTCTGGGCTCAGTGGAGCCTGCTGGAGACCAGTAGTAAATGTCTCCATCGCGGTTGGGCTCAATGGCCCAGATGTAGTGGTCGATATGGTTGTAGTCATCGTCCAGATCGGACGCGTTGAGACGATAATGTGTCGTCTCGACCATTGACTGATCAACCTCGAGATGCCAGCGCTCAGTGGCGTGATTACGATCACTGGCATAAAGGTGTCCATCGACGGTCGCCATAAGAACGAAGTCTTCTACTTCCCAGTCCTTCAGACTCCGCGCATGGTGCTGCGTAGAGATCCCACCACCTCCAACGCGGGAGGCAATGGGTCGATGTCCAGAAGGAGGTGCTCGCACGGACTGAGCCGGAGCCAAAGTTGCGATGGCGCTCGCATCGTGAGGAATGAGTATGTTGTCGGGGTCGGACCGACGTTCGTGTTCTTGTTTATTGGGTTGGGATTGCTTCGAGGTTACGGAGTTTCGACGCCTCGGAGACTCGACAGCATTGTCGGCCTTGATATTGGTAGCGGCCCAGTTGCGGGCAGCAGCGTCAGGGAGTACATCACGAACGGCTTCGTGTTGACTGCTTCCGGCAGCGGGTTGGTGTTGATGGACTCTGTGTATTTGGGGGATGGGCTCGATAGGTTTCTGCTGTTGCTGAGCATCGGCGAGGGGTAGACATGAGATGGCGAGTACAGCGAGAGCAAGGAGGTAGGTTCGCTGACGAGCAACGCGCGTCCCTTCGCCTGGAGGCCGTCGCAGCATGGTAGATTTGTTGTAATGCGGAAGGGATTTACATCAACGCTTCCCAGTGTTGGTTGAAGAGCAGGCGAGACATGGAAGCAGCTGTGGGCGTCGTAGAGGTCGTGTTCGTGGTTGTGGTGTTGATGGTCCGACGGCGGAAAAGGACCATGTGAATGTGGGTTGGGCTAGCGAACTGAATCGGAGCCCACAAAGACGAAAAGGTACTCCGTACACAGCAGGTGGGATGCAGCTGTGGAGGCGGATGGGAGGTATCAACAGTAGGTTTGATGAAGGATAGGTGAAGTGGTTCCGTTGACGGATTGCGAGGTAGGTTGGGGGGACGAAGGTGAGGATGGAGATGGAGAAGAAGAGTGGTGGCTCCGTTGGAAATAGGGAGCGAGAGCAACGGGTTTGAATGTTTCCTGCTCTTGCTCTCTCACCTCGATTTCGACCTTGTCAGCTTTGGTTTTTTTTGGGGGGGGTGAAGCACAGGTACAAGCACACGCACCGGGGGTAAGCCAATGGAAGCATGCACTGAGGTGGAAGTCACCTCAAGGTCTGTCAGCTACCGAAGGTACCTAATTAGCCCAGTGACCATGCCAGTGAATGCAGCCCAGGTTACCTTCCTCCGTAAGGTAGGTAGGTTATGGAAGTCTGTCAGGAACCGGCGGGAGCTGGAGGTCACCAGCAAAGCCGGCAGGCGCCAGGCGGGCTGTGGAAGGGTGGAAGGCAAGGGAAGCTCTTGGGTGCCGTTTGTATACAGTGCGGATAAGCGGCCGTTTGTGGGTGTCGTCGTAGGCTCGACCGGGACAGCGGGCTGACCAGGATCAACTTTGACCAAACGGGGAGCCTAACGGGGCAACGGGGCTTGTTCAAGGCCTGGAGTTGAGAGAGTCAACACCTTTGGACAGCGGACAGCACAAGTCAGACAAACCACTGGAGGAAGTTTGTATATAGTGCCTATTTCTCATATAGGAACGGCTTCACACTGTTCATCTCCACCATTCCCGTCAAGCGAGCCCCACCCACCACCGTCACCTCGGCCATTCAGAGCTCGCAAGCGTTCCCCCAGTTTCAAAAGGGAGGAGAAGAAGCGCACCAGCGGCCAGCGGCACCACACGCTTTCTCTCTGCCCTGCGCATCCCGTCCCCCCTCCACATCCATCTCCTTCGTTGTCGACGGTCGACGGTCGAGGGACACAAGCATCGCCCCTAGGAAGCCTCAAACTGTGGCAAACTGGGATCGCGGGGGTGTTCCAAGCGTGCCAACCCAAACAGCATGATCTGCCAAACTCCATAGCAAGCTGTGGAAAAGCGGAACACTGATTTGGTCGTCAGGTTCGTCCAACAGACTCTCTCTCCGCCGTGCTACCGCCCCATCCAGCTTCGACATTTATTCAGCCATCAATATAATATCATCAGCCTCCCATTCACATATTCAAGAACCCAAGAGAGAGGATCCAGGGTCCTCGTTAGGGCTCCGCGTCCCGAACCCTTTTACCAGGCCCCCCTAGCCGCTCGCCGAGTCCGAATCGACATGGCTTAGAAGTTTGACCAGAGTTGCCTAGTGGCCGGTGTCGCAATGGTACAGTTGCACACTTGCAGTTGCAAGGTTTCGCCCGCACGCCGTAAGGGGGAAGTTAGAACTTGTACGATAGGGTGCGAATGTGGCCGGACCTGCGTTCTTGAAGATGACGATCCACAGGACCCGACTGGACTGCGACCTCGACCCTCGACCGCTCGCGGGAGCTAGCTGTCGCTGTCCACTGTGCTGCATACGCTAGTACGCAATACGTAGTACTCTGAACGCACCACCACGCAGTACATCAAGACCCGGTCTACACGGTGGTCCCGTCGCTGTCTTCAGTGTCGTTTACATAATCATCGTAGAGAGCATGGCACAATGGCTGTTTGAGGTCGGTAGTGAATGGGTTTTCCCGTTCGTTTCTTTGGTCGGCTGCCGAATCGGAGCCAATCCAGCGCCGCCGTCCAGCCCGTCGAGGAACAGATCATTCGCCGAGTCTGTCGATGTGGCGGTCCATCTTGGTTGACGGAACCGCTGATCCAGCAGATCAGGTGTGTCGGACACAGTGTCCTCAGGGGATATTTCTCATTAGCACCGCCGCGATCTGACTGTGATGCTGGTTGTTCCTGCAGCTTCGCCGTCACTGGTTGGCAAAACAGGAGCAGATGGAGGTGCGGGAAGCAAGCAACTACGAGCACCAATTTTTGGCGCCACGGGAGAATAGCCGGCTCCGAGCCCATCGCACTGTGTAGTGTAGACGTCGTCCAGCATTCGTACCTTTTGACAAGACACAGAAGAGGAGATCCTGTCGGCACAGGGAAGACAACTATGGCAAGGTTACCTACCCACCCTGCTGCGTAACTCGCCACCCCCTGATACTTGTCCGTCCCGCGTCGCCCACTTCACAAGTCACAACAAGCACGCAAACAAATATGTTATCCTCAGGATATCCGTACGGAGTACGTCCGTACAGAGATGGACTGTTCACTGTAACTTTCTGTCGAGTCTCGGTGGCTTGCACTTGTGTAACCATTCTTTGCACAGGTGTTTGGTCTCGAGAGAGACTGTTGTCGCCGTTCAGCCAACTAAACCTTGCCATGGCCGATCAATCCCCTCAGCGTTCGTACGGAATCACGGAATCTCCCCCCTATGGAACTTTGCAAGTGACAAGACGCGACATCCTAGACATCCCGCCATCCCTTTCGTATTAGGCCTTCCTTTCTGCTGTGCGTGTGTGTGATTGTCTCCCTACGCAACGTGCCGGCCGTGCAATGCGAGCTCGTCCCATATCCCTTGCTTCGGTGCTTTCTTCGCAAGCTTTACACTTTTGCCAGTCCGAACGGCCCAAAACTCTACGCGGGTGTCCTGCGCCGTCCGGGACGGCGCAATAATACCTGTTTAAAAATATGCCAAAGCACACGGGGCATTCCAGCAAACCTTGCTTCTTCCCCCTAGGCTTCGAGGCTCTGGCGCCCGCGCGTGTAATAAAGCACGGACAAGATGCGGCCCACGACTCGGTAAACTTTTCGTCCTGCAGGACTAGCACGTATCATAAAACCCTCACGACGACAACCTCAAGCTCGCTGTATCCTGTGGACCTGTCCTGCTTTCATGAGTATGCGGAGTTACGCATGACACGCGTGCAAGGCGCGGGCAGCGTAAACAGTAGTAGCCCCATTGACGATTGCGTAGTTGCGTACGCATCTCGCAACATCCACTTAACCGGGTCATGAAAATGAGAGACTTCTGTATCCGTACACTAGAGTCCTTCGATTACCGGCACCCGCTCTTGGGCCCGAGTGCGAGGTCACGAACGGTCGACGGTCCCACCCAGCGGGGCTCATCATTGAGTGATTGGGATCTAATGTTCAGGCCGACGGCTGGCTACGGCAAAACCCATGTCTAATGTCCCAGCGGGACGGGATAGATACGATGTTATTTCGAGTCTTTGCAGCCCGGACTTCGAGCTCCTCTCCAACTAACCGCACGTGAAATTGTAAGGTGAACTATTGAGCTTCGCCTCCTTGGCCCCTCACGGCTGGGCCCGCCTTGGTATGGTATTCAAAATACAAAGATTAAAAACGGGTATGCGTACATCAACTCATCTAGGAGGGAAACTATTTTCCAACAAAAATCAAGACCGCCTCTCCTGTGCTGCGCCTTGCCATTAGCGCCCGGGAACAGCATGCATGCCCAACCCGCAACATCCATGCAGAGTCCCGGTTAGAATTTAGAAAATGCTGCTGGCGAAAGAAAGTCACGAGCTTCCAGAAGCTTGATCAGGCGAGGATCGGGTCTTTTTCATGTCAATGTCTATGCCCTGCATGTTGACCTGGTGTCCTAGTGCCGCCACCCCAAATGGGCACCCCTTGGTCAAGGGTCGTGTGTCAGACTTGTCACTAACGTTTGGACGACGTAGGATTACAACAAACACAACGAGTTACCATATAAGACTATACTTAGTCAATCAGGTATGGTCCAACACAAAGTCTATCCTCGCTCGGATGTCTCTGTCGAAAACTTGCCCCTGCTTTCTCCTTCCCTGACAGAATGATTTAACTGGGGCGCAATTGACGAAGAACCTCACACAAGCTCTTGCCCACACTCTTGCTCGTCGCTGTACTCTTCTTACTTTACTGTTCTTCCTAAACTACCTTTAATTGAGCGTTTCCTCGATCTCGTGTATGCTTTGCTAGCAATGGCGATGACTACAGAAGATGCACTATCGATAATAACATACGAGACTAATGACCTACGATGGCTAGTCGTCAACCAGGCCTGTTTTTCATTTGTCCTGGAAGCACTTGAACAACTAATCGTCATCATTCGCTCTTCCACTTCGATTGGAGACAGGCTCTCGCCTCGGAATTGCAGGGGGCTCAGGTGGTTCTTAGCACATTAGAGTCACTATATCATCAGATATCTGTGAAGTGTGAATGAATCATGATCTCGTTTCTATTGCGTTGAAAATGACAGATCTAAGGGCCCCTCTAATTCCCAATACCAAAGCTAAGTACTAGTGGTTGACCATTAAAGTTGAACATTAAAAAAGACCGTCGCCTATACATGGAGCAGCGTAGACTCCTAGCCTAGTCGGTCCCGTTGAATATGCACAGAAGAACTCGGTAGTCTTTGTTGGTGGATATGTACGAAAACTCTCAACTCCTCATCGCGGCTAGCAAGTCTTGCCCATGTTGACAGCTGAAATTAGAGTGTTAGCCATCACTTCTTAGTTGGCTCTTGGGTTCTCTTGACTTACCATTCGCGTAGACCGCATAGGTATCCGCATGGTTGAGGTTTTGAGCGCTCGTAAGAGTCTTCAATGCAGTGTAGCCGTAAATGCCAAAGTCGAGTGTTCCCTTGACCTCGAGCAAGTGCGTCATCTCGTGCTAAACGATCAAAATGGTTAGCTCCACTCAAAAGTCTCGAGGAGAGAATAAGTACCAGAGTTGTCGTCGACTGGTCTTGGTTGTGGCAACCGGTGGTAAGCAAAGGAAGCGCAGTGAAGTACAAAGGGCAGTTGACCATGTACTTGTATGCCGGGACGGTGTAGGCCAGGACGCCGGGAGAGCAGGACTTGTAGACGTCGCTGCAGTATTGCTTGGAGACGCCCTTGTTCCGGCTGCCGCACTCGGAAGCGACCTTGTTAAAGGTGTCGACGACGGTCTTCTTGCTGGCAGCGGTAGTCGACTTGAAGTACTCGGTCAAGCGCTTATCGTCCTTGGTGACGTAGTCGGCAGCGGCGCGGGCGAGCTTCTGGCAGCTGATGAGAGCCGCGGTCACAGTGTTGTTCTGAACGCCCTTGCAATCGGACTGTACAATGGTTCGCTTGATCATCTGCTTGTATGACGTGCGTGTGAGGGCCGCCTTGGTAACGTTGACGTTGTTGATGTTGAGCGTGTTGCTGTCGATGTTCAGGACGCCGGCGATGGTTGTCGAGCCGGCCTGTGCGTAAGGGATACCGCCGTTGACCATGACTTTGAAGGTGTCGGCCTTGCCCAAGTCATGCAATTCTGCAAAGTCGACTGCAGATTCAATAGTCTCGCCAGCTTTGATTGTCCTGAAGGAGGCGTCGGTGAGGAGATTCTGTGGGGCCATGCGCAAGCGGACGCCATCAAAGGGGAGGCGGTTGTCTTATAATTTGAGTCAGCGCCAGGATTTTGAGGTTTTTTAGAAAAGTTCTTACCTCCATTGAAGACGGCAACCTTTTCAACGGCAGCCGTGTCCAAGATGGTGCCGGGAGTGAAGAGCTTGAGGTCAACTTTGCCAACGTTTTTCAAGGCGATCTTGACAGCCGTGTTGCCGTTCTTGGTCACATTGGCTTGGAGCGGAGTGTCCCTCTTCACGAGCTCGATGGGAGAAGCGCTCACAAGGGAGGCCAGGATGGTGAGACCAGCGAAGAACTTCATCTTGACTTGCGAAGCGGAGAGTTTTCGGTGTCGATGGTGAATAGTTGAGAGACTGTTGGAGTTGAGAGTGGTGATCCAAACGAAAAGCCATGAAGAGGATGGGATTTCATTTGGCTTTATACTAAATGAAAACTCAACGGGTCTTACCGTTCAGCGCACGATACCACTCGAGTTGACATCAAATCTGGTGGCTCCCCGATCCGGTTGGGCAATAGAGCGGCCATGATCCAAGCCACGCGAAATCGCAGTCTGGCAGGAATTTGAGGCTCCAAAGGATGTTCCGATGGCTAAGAAGAGTCCATGGGGCGGGAGGCGCTCGCCATTGTCGAGCCAAAGAATCGAGAGCACACCTTACTTGTGATCAACAGGAGAACCGAAAGGCTAAAGGAGGGTAAGCGTATAGTACCTCTGAAGGAGCAGGAAGTTGGAGAGGGATGCATACACCTCACAAGGGGGCAAGGGCAGTGCCTGGAATCGGCAAGTGCGTCAGGCTCGAGTAGCCTAGTAGGGAAAACTAAGGTTCCAACGTGATGGACAGCCTGGGTTTGTGTAAGCCACGAAGGACAGATGCGGAAGCTTCATTGAGAGGAGAGACAAGACACCCGGCGCCACTAGACTAAGGCCTCTATGTCGCTCTCCAATCGCCTTGGAATCTCCAATCGCTTTGGAAGTGGGTGTCACATCGCGTGTTGATTACACCAGGAAACTCCAGCGTACCTGAGGACCACGGAAAGGCCAAGCCTGGCCGATCTGCAAGTGATCTGCAAGTATACACGAGGACCACGGGTCTTCAACTGCCGTGGACTCAAGTCGGAAGATCATCCAATCACAAATACCGTCCTACATTCGGAGCGGATTACATGGGGCTCGGTTTGGGCCAAGAGGCTCACTGTCCGCAAACGGATTTCGGGATTGTGGGGATAAAGAGCCTGGGGAGCCGTAGCCTCTTCTGTAGATGGTTAACGCACCGCGCCTTGCTGGATGTCTCCTAGAGACAAGGAGCGGACGTGAGACATGACACGAATTACCCTCGGTGGCTGCGAGACACGGGCTGGCTGACGAGTGAGACAGGGATTCTCCGTGCCCGGGCAGCTGGGGCTAGTTCGTAATAGCGAGTAGTTCCTCCTATTGAGTGTCCCAGGTTGCCGGCAAACCAAGTGAGACACGCTGCAGTGGATGGCGGTCCAGAAACGTTGTTCACGTTTTTCTCGTTCGAGATGACGTCGGTAGCAGAACGGAAACATCACCGAAGGGCCTCGACCCTAGGACCGGTAGTGGCGCGGGCAACTACCGGACGGAGTGAACCTACGGAAATAGTGGGTCACCGGCGCCGACCTCCGTATCCTTGCTTCCCCCGCACCCCCGTCATTTTCCTTCGCAAAAGCGCTGATCTGGCAACCTTCCTCTTTCGTCCGTAGACCGGCGCGAGATTTTTATGCACCAAGTTTGAAGTCGACGTGTTACCTTCCCGTCCTGCCATTCTAGCGTCGTCTGAAGTCGTGTCGCCAACTAGCCCAATGCCGAGTCTAGGAAGAGAGAGAGGGGGGGGGGGAGGCAGAACAGGGGGCAGCATGGCGCATCAATCTTCGATGCAATGCAAGGTGCGGGGTCTCCCGCCGTCCGGCCGAAGCTGTCATCTAGTTCATCGCAAGTAGGTAAGTTTATTTGGGGATCGGGCAGCCTCCTCAGCGGATAGAAGCGCAAAACCGATCTGCCGTGCTCTCTAGATGAAGCTTGGCCCGCTTTCAATCGCATCGTCGTAAACATCGGGGGTCTCTCATGAACTTCATCCACGCCGCTGACACCATCGCGAGAAGACTATAGTCTCCGTAGCTTGAACTCATGAACCATGGCAAGCGTGGCATTTGGTCCGTCCCAAAGGAACGGAACCAAACTCGCGTGGTCGAAGCCGCTGGACATTCCCAGACACTTACGGCTTCTACTGCTGTTCCGAGCTTAGCGCGCGCGTTCTCGCGACAATTCATTCCATTCACCATGTTGCCTCTTTTCACCAAACATTCAACAACAAAAGGAATTTTCCAGCAGCACTGGTAGGCGACCGCATTTGATCGATTGACGTCATCCGGCATCTCCCATCCCACTTGCCGCCTTAGGAAGCTGTTCCGCTTCAGACACATCTGCTGCCCACGTCAACATCGCCTGCTTTCGTAGCCTCATTTCTCATCCCACATAACACCTTTCGAGTCAAGAACTTGGAAAGACTTCCAATTCTCGCACATGTCCTTGCCTATCGCCATCCTCATATTTCTCCAACACCAATCACAAGAGCACCAGGATCGATGAGCAATTGCCAAGCTCGCTCGCTCTTTCGGCCCATCATCCTCATCGTAGCCCTCATCTTCATCCTCTCAACCTGTAATCGCAGCGGTTACTCCAGAGACATCATGGCGCAAGAGAACCAGCAAGCCGGTGCGCTATCTAAGCTCTCCCTCCGCATCCGTCAGACCTCAGAATCGCCTCCCACACTATCCTTCTCCGTGGAAAACAAGCACGACGCCCCGCTGACCATCCTGCGTTGGAACACGCCCCTCGACCCGCTCGCCATCCAAGTCGGCCTCGTCTCCATCACGCCTGAGGGCAAGAGCGAACCGATCGAGGTCCACACTGTTCAGCTGCGCCGGATCATGCCGCCGCGCCCGGAGGACCTCGTCACCCTCCAGCCGGGTGAAAGCAAGGACCAGGAGGTGGTGCTCAAGGAGCCCATCGTGGCGCTCGATAAGCTCGGCAAGACGGCACGGGTGGCTGTCAAGGGCAAGTGGCAGACTGTTTGGCCCACGACGGCGGACAAGCTTAGCGAGGAGACGCTTGAGAAGTTGCAATTTGGCGACGGGGTCTTGACGGGTGAATTCGAAAGTGAGACGATCGATGTCACGATTGGTTAAAGCTTAGAATAAGTGAATCAAGTCACACGATATCGATGTTGTCTTGTTCCCTCGTTACACTATCAGACTGTTGCAAGTTGTTGGATACCACCTCACTCCGTCCATTGTTCTACACGACATTTCATCATGGCATACCTCCAAGCAGACGTTTCTCCATCACACCCTGCCCATCACACGTGAACTTCTTCGCAAACGTCAAAAAACGTGTCTCGAAAACGTGGCCTAGGCATGGTCTTCGCGGGACCAGGCCAACCAGCTGAAGGTGACGGCAAGGCAAATCACATTGCTCTGGAAGGGTCTCTACGGATAGGTGTACAAGAAACGTCGAAGTCAGGTGTCTCAGATGAATGCGCTATGTCGTACTGTCCAATTAGTCATAGCTCCTGAGGAATTCATACCCCATCTCGCTTCTTTGTGGCTGGCTAAACTTCCCACGCCCATGCATCCCTCAGCATTCATCTCTCGCCGACTCTCAGTTGCCCAATGTCGGCTTCCCTCTAAGTCGTATCGGCCGATGCCCGGGCGGACGGCAGAATAGTCTCAGATCACCTCTAAATTATAGCCCGCTCCGATTGCCGTAAATCGTGAACGAATACAGTCGAGAGGCCGACTCTAGCATCTGTCAACGAAATCACCAAGTCGTCTAACAACTAACGAATCTCTAGGCCCCGGGGAGACGTTGCCTCTTCGGACAAAGCGGCTGACCTAAAAAGCTGACGGCTTCGAGACTGGAGTCCGCCGGCCCCAATGTCTTGTTGCTGCCATTCATCCCCCCGGCCCCACCGCCCGTCCGCCGTTCCCTTTCCGCTGGTCTACGACCGTCTCCCCAACTACTACCAAAAGGTAAGTGATCTTCTCGCCACAACACCGTCAGCACTTGACGGTCGAGACCCGGGCCCTCCTCGTGCGGGCCACGTTAGTCCCTCGTGAGAAATACTTTCTCCGAATGGCATCCTCTTTCTCTACTGCCATGAGGGTCAAGAGCATGGCTTTCCCACTTCCGCATGCAGTTCAAAATTTCCTTCCTCCTCCCCTACCCAGAATTTGGGAACCACTTTGGCTTCAGAGACTAGTGAAGTCGAGTGGAGACCCGGACCCTTGGAAAATCGGAATCTACTCCGAGGTGCCGTACATCTGACGGGCGTTTTCTCTCCAGAGTAGGCCTGTTACTTGAGAAAACGATTTGCTGTCTAAAGACGTATTCACTTTCCGCATCCATCGGAGTCTCCAGGCGTTGTCCACGTTCACGGCGTTCTCAAAGCTAGGCCCACGCAAAAGGACCATGAAAATCGTTGAGGGCGGACAAAAGTCTCCTCTCGCAGTCCACGCGGTCCACGCCTTCAACTACCGCATCCGAGACACCACGCAGACCACAGTCGAGAACCCCTATGACGAAGTCTCTGTTGACACCTTAAATAAGCTTGAACTCTGAGTTTGCTAGGTCGATGAGTCGCTGGTCTAGACAGAGAGTTTAGGGCCCAGCGATATGCTGTTTTCGTCAAGGTAGTTGCCAGAGAATATTCCACTACCTTGCTTCCATATTCCAAATTCGAGCGGCGTACGTTCTGCCAATAAGAGATCCGTGTTGAATTTTTGTCGGCGCAGTCATTCTCTATTGGCCCACCACCAGCTCTGTCCTCACGGTCGTATCTAAGGACGTGGAGTTCCATGCTACATGGCAAGGTTCGACAGACGATGGGCTCCAGGCTTTGACGCGCAACACCATGGGCGAATTCAAGCTCGAGAGGTTTCTTGCAACCGGCTACCAATGACCAATGTCCCCCGTAACTTGGCCTCCTTGCCATATATCAACACTGAAGAGAAATCACATCACGGGAAGCTTTGTTCTTTTGGAGCCGAATCGTTATGGGCTCAAATGAATAGCTCTTCCCTAGCTTCCCACTTTTGCTTCCACATGCTTGCTGCTTACAGAACGACGAGTTACTCGCTCATTCATTTTATACTTCCTCACCAAGAGCCATGAAGACGTGCCGGATAGTCTCGACTTCACACGCAGCCCAACAAGGAGACACTGCTCCTGCAAGACGGCATTCGCTACCGGCGGAATCGAGTGACAGATTATGGCGCAAAGTCAGCAATCTTGATGCTGAAAATTGAGGGAAGAATGCTCCTACAACTGCATACTGACCAACACCTCCTCAAGTCATGTTATCGTATCCTCCTCGTTTCTCTTGAAGTCCAGAATTGCGGCAGCAAGCATGTTAAGTAGACGAAACTCTCATGTTTTGCAATTATCAGCTCCGGCATGGAATGTGTTCGCACTGCGAAATGTGAAAGCATCAGTGGACCACGAAAGCGCCTCGACCTTGGCTTTGGAGGCCGAGTAATGGACGGGACATTGCAAACGCATGAAAGTCAGTAGTAGATTCAAGTTTTTCATGTGGTCCTCGGTGATAGGCCTTCAGATGCATGAAGCATCGGAATCTCCGCTACTGCAACCACTAGTTTTCAATGTTGCATAGCATTTCTAGTTGACGACAAGCAGCAGTCGAAGACCCCAAGCGAGGGACTCGGCAATGTAGTCCCTCCAGCTAGGTAGACAACCTGGGTTCGGTCCAAATCCTTTGCACCGAGTGATTTGTAGTTTAGCCCGATTCCTGCGCTGAAAATAGGGCAATAGGATCTAAAGTGACGCCCCGAATACCAGCTCAGCGGAGCGGAGGGTATGGGTTGTACCCACCCCAAACAAGCAAGCAAAAGAGCTTTGATGACTAGACGGATCGCATTGATACACCATACTCGGTGTCTTTCGGTATTCAACATCCAACGCTCGATGCCAAGCCCATGAATGCAACCTTTGGCGCACGCGAAAAACCCGGGCAAGACGTTGAAAAAACGGCACCTGCATACCGCCGGACTCGGGCCTTCATCAGTAATCCGGTCTCCTCTTTTCCTTTCGGATCCGCGCGACCCGGAGCGGTCGGGACGGCAGAGCATGTCATCTCGGTTAGCAAAAACCCACGAGGCCCAGGCCACGACACAAACGCCCTGTACGCTCACGGTCCGTATCCCCCAAGCCACAAATTCTTTCCGCCCGGGGCCCCCAGGCCTTTTCTCTACCATCAGATGATCAGTCGTTGATTGGCCCGTCCGAGTTGAGGGCGTCCGCAAGGTTGCATGCGCACCCCGCATTCTCTCCACGATCAGGATGATTTAAACCGAACCTGTCGAGCTTCGGGAACTTCTGGACTATTTCCCAACTACACGCGCCACTTTGAAGCTAGTGATACGACAACCTGACCATGCGCTTCCCCTTTTGACCTGGGAGTATTGTGCACGTCTCGTACGTGCATTCTCAGGTGTTCATGAGGCTCTGGCCTAACTAAGGTCAGTAGATAGGGTGGGTTTGCTTGAAGCCGCAGCCCCCTTTACAATGCGTTAGGTGAAAGACGCTCGTTCGTTCATGATACTAGAACGCATCGAGGGTCGTAGTTTCTTCCAGTAGCTCGCAACAGAAAGCGGGTTTTATGTTTATCACACAGAGAATTACTGACAAGCATGGCGGTGTGATCAGAACGCTCGGAAGCTTTCATTCTATTGCTCACTCTTGGACTTCTCTCTGTCTATAGATCTATCCATTCGGTACTGGTATAAAAATGCTAACGCCTTGCCAGTTTCCTTTTGCACTATAGCTTCTGTGCCGTCTCCAAACCTTTCTGGGCTTTCGCACTCGACTCGACATTACCACGGCGTCCTCGAAAGATCGCACATTAACGAGACGACGGACAACTCCAGAGCTCGAAGACCTCGGCGGTATAGATCGCCCTAGTCCCACACCAGCATATGCAGAGAGGGTCATCACGGACCGGCTCATGAGATGACACGACCTTTTTGTTCTTCTTTTAGTCGCTCGACACCGTAATTTAGTTCACCGGGCCCTTGATCGGTGCCGTACCGAGACCGTTGTGGTTGCGGAAGAACAATACACCCTTACCCTCGCCCTGGGCCTCGGCACTAGGCTCAACCCACTGGCACATACGCGCAGACTTGTACAAGGCCTTGATGAAGCCAATGGGACCGTCCTTGACGTCAGCACGGTAGTGCTTGCCCATGACAGGCTTGATAGCCTCGGAAGCCTCGTCGGCGTTGTAGAAGGGAATGGTGCTGATGTAGTGGTGAAGGACGTGGGTCTCGATAATACCGTGGAGGAGGTGGCGTCCGATGAAGCCCATTTCGCGGTCGATGGTGGCAGCAGCGCCACGAACAAAGTTCCACTCACCCGCAGTGTAGTGAGGAAGGGTAGGATCGGTGTGTTGAAGAAAGGTAATAGCGACTGCAACGAGTTAGCTCACACTCCACAGGTCAAACTCGAGGTTTTTTCTTTTCGCTTACCGAGCCAGTGGTTAACCCAGAGGTAGGGAATGAAGTACCAGACCAGGAGGTTGGACCAGCCGAACTTGTTGCCGAGGAGGGTGAGAATGCTGATGGTGATGCCGAGGCCAATGTCAGACATGATGATGAGCTTTGCGTCCTTGGCCTCGAAGATGGGGCTGCTGGGGTCGAAGTGGTTGACACCACCGCCGGCACCGTTGTGCTTGCCCTTGCCGCGGCCCTCACGCTGGCGCTCGTGGAAGTTGTGGCCGGTGACATTGGTCATAAGGTAGTTGGGCCAGCCAACGAGCTGTTGAGCAATGAGCATCAGGAAGGTGTAGATGGGAGTCTCTTCAGCCAGCTCGCCAACTTCGTGGGCCAAGCGGCCGACTCGGGTGGCCTGCTGCTCGCGAGTGCGGGGCACGAAAACCATGTCGCGCTCCATGTGGCCAGTGGCTTTGTGGTGCTTGCTGTGGGAGATCTGCCAGCTGAAGTAGGGGACGAGGAGAGCGGAGTGGAGAACCCAGCCGACGGCGTGGTTCAGCGTCTTGGAGGGCGAGAAGGCCTGGTGACCGCACTCGTGAGCAATGACCCAAAGACCGGTACCGAAAAGACCCTGAAGGACGGTGTACACAGCCCACAGACCGACGCGCGCAGCCTTGGAGGGCACGTATTCGGGGGTAACGAAGTTGTGGAAGATCAAAAAGGTGGTGGCCAGACAGAGGATGTCGCGGCCAATGTAGCCGAAGCCCTTGAGGGCAGAACGCTCGAAGCAGTGTTTGGGGATAGCGTTGTGGATGTCCTTGATAGTGAAGTCGGGAGGAGTGAACTCATTGCCGTAGGTGTCGTACAGCTTGGTGTAGTTGGCCTTCTTCTGGAGGACGGCATCGTCAGACGCCATAGACGACAAGGACGTCGACGAAGCCGAGGGCCGGGGAGAGTCAACGGGAGAAGCCATGGCAGTCGAAGGGACCGAGGCGTCTGTCTCGGCGGTGGTGCTGGTGACGGTGCGGCGGAGAATGGGGTTCTGGCCGGCCGGCGCAGACGAAGTGGTGGAAGCCATGGTGATTGGTATTATTGTGCTGCTTCTAGGGAGAGAATAGGGATGGGTGCAGCTTAATGATGGGTGCCTCGGTGTTAAATAACACACTGAGAGGAACGGTGGACAAGTTCCAATGGCCCTTGGGAGAAAAGAGGAGGATGCCGATTGGGTCGCAGGGAAGGGCACGAAGCAGACGGGAGGAAGAGGAAGGGAGGGGAGTAATAAATGAAGCACGAAGGAAAAACCGAAGGTCGGTATCGGGTCGTGGCGGAGGCGAAAAGACAAAATAGTTAGCAAACGATAGACCGGGACGGGACCAGTTGTCAACTGTGTCTCTCCCGGGCCTTGGCTCGCTATGCTAGTACCTACCGAGCAGTAACAATTGGCCGGTCAGGCACCGTAACGGATGGAGCGTAAGGAGATCCCTGGGACTTCCCGGAAGAGTGGTGTGCAGGTAAAGCGACTGCGTGCTTCTTGTTCCTTGGCTGCGTGTTGTCTGTCTGTCTGTCCCTCGGTTCCGTTTTTGTTGGGGACGAAATGGAGAGAGAGAGAGAGAGGCAACTCCGTTGCTTGTGGCCTGCGGGGACTTGCAGGGCACGGTGCAAGGGGAGAGCAGGACCGGGGACGGGAGGGACGAAATGCGCGGCAGGGGGGTACCGGGGTGTGAGGGCAATGAATTGTGTCGTGTCGTGCCGTGTGATGGCCGGTTGCTTTCCTTCCCAAATGCTGTTGGATTTTTCTGCTGGGCCTCGCTGCCCGTTGATCGAGTTACCCACCAAGGAGGAGCAGGTGGAGGAGGAGGAGGCGGCGAGAAAGTCGAGTACGTAGGAAAGGTACAAGAATGCCACACCAATTATCTTATGCTGAAGAGGTATCTTTTCCCCCCACCTCCTTCCCTCCACGGGCTAATACCAACTAGCCTTTGCGAATCCCACGAGAGACGGACGGAAGGAAATACCGAAGCTGGAAAGTGCACCAGGTCAGCTATCTGGATCTACCTTGTCTTACCTCATGTAAGGTAAGGAAGGGATTGCAGATTGGTCTATCGGTACCTTGGCTCGGAGTGCAGGAGGGGCACAAGCTCTTCCAGACGGCGTCCAGACTTTCAGACACGGGCTTCGGTCATGTCAAATGCCATTGAATACATACATCAATGTAGTCATCAGCCAAGGGTTAGCCACAGAGTACCCGTGCTCCCGTTAAATCTCTGGATTCTGGTGGCCTTTCCTCGGCTCCTATTGATAACGGAAGTCGAATTTCCCCCTCCCCAACAGCAATAACGTCACACTTTTACTGGTGAACAACTTCCCCATGCCATTCACAAGCCAAATCCCAGCTTGCCGTCTTTTTCATGGACGACTTGGAAACGCCGAAATTGGACGAGGTCGTTGCCCCAAAAACTTTTGGAGAAGGTTCTCTGTTTTTTTGTTTTTTCTAACCATACCAGAGAGAGGGGAAAGATCGGCTGAAGAAGAATTTTTGGGACGAAGTCGGCGGTCTGAAGGGTCTTGGTTCGGTACGTACCTGAGCCTAGGTAAGGCACCTGGTAGGGCGAGAAGGAAGGTCGGGACTCGCGAATGCATCAGCCGAGTCGGATGTAGGTACTGATACACCTATGAATGTAATTGTTGCGCAGTCTTGACCTTATCTCGACCTGGGCTGCTTGTATCCGCAACCTTCCCACCCAATCTATGCAGTCCACCTGCATCAAGCATGCAGTGAGGTGCCTTCCACTGACCATTCCTCTCTCACATCTCACACGCTGCATTGCCGCACAGACTCGGGGGGCAAGGCAACATGCGTCTTGACCGTGCTGAATTTTGCCCTGCTCCTATTCTGACTTGACGCCTGAGCAATTGGGGGC
Organism: Colletotrichum orchidophilum; assembly: GCF_001831195.1. Taxonomy (NCBI): domain Eukaryota; kingdom Fungi; phylum Ascomycota; class Sordariomycetes; order Glomerellales; family Glomerellaceae; genus Colletotrichum; species Colletotrichum orchidophilum. Next base: position 79,124 of record NW_019173080.1, read on the forward strand.
CTAGAGCGGCACCTCGACGTCTTCTTTCTAGGTACTCTTCCCCCATCGATTCGTGACGCTACTTGCTCTCGATCCTCGCGCCGTTGCCACTGCTTGCATCTGCCATTCATGTTCCAGCACCGACTCTATCCCCATTGGGGCTTCTATTGGGAAGCGAATCAATGCCTGTCAGGGCAACACATGGACTCATCCGTTGCAACGCGAGACAGGCAGAGGCAAGCTGTCTCTTCTGTACCTATCTAGCTACCTTACCTTTGGCCCTCCATTTCTCAAGCAGCCCTTTGCCTCCTTACTAGTCACTGCAGTGTACCGCATGGCTTATGTTATTGCACCCTTACCTGTGGTCCACTCTGGCCATGAGCCAACCTCACCGCCCTTCGAACCAGTCTGCTGGAGTCTCAAGAGTCAAGCACTCAAGCCATAGGCAGGCAGGCAGTAGCAATGCTGGGTCGATCCATCAGCAGCAGCATGCCGGGTCAGTCAGTTGATCCTGGATGGCCTCGACAGTTTGACAAAACAAACAGACTAAATGCCGTATCCTCCGTTTCCATCAGAAGTCGGCAGATCCTGGGACAGCTTCTTCGGAGGCCCGAGTTGGACATATTTTGCGCAAGACAGCCTACCTGATGCTGTAACTGTTGTGGTACTAGCCCTTCAGACCTGCGGGCTGGCAATACCCAAGCACCCAAGACACCACCGTGTAAGTCCAAGTTGATTTGCCGCCCGAGCTGCACTAGGTGTCTTGCCGCTCCCGTTATGCATCCCGGGTCGTACTGGCGCTCGCTGACGTCTTGTCTTGTAGCAAGCGTGCTACACGCAGGCCGTCGATTGGTCTTGTTCTAGGAGGTGGTGCAGCCACCGGCCACCAGTCACTCCCCCAGATGTCGAGCCTACGTTTGCACGTTTGGCACAAACCGGCGTTCGTCTGTGCATGTGAAGATGGCGCTTGCTCGGGGCAAGATTCAGATCGGAAAATCCTCCAGTCGTAGGGTAAACGGTAGTGTGGCTGCGCAGCCAATATCGAGTCAGATCAACAACCACCCCAAACCCTGTACCATTTGACTCGCAGTTCATGTCCGTCTTGATCTCACCACATGCCCGCAAACCGTACCCCAACGTGCCCAGTACGTTTGTTGCCTTGGGAGTTGGAACTTCTCTCCGCCGATTTACTCCGACAGGTTCGCAATCAGGAGATTCTGCTTCAATATGGGATGTCCCTGGGGTGAGTCTCAATGTAAGTACACGGCGGAGAATCCTCTTGCGCCGCAATAGACCGGGGCCAAAATGTTGGACTTTTAATGTGTTGACAGGAATCAGGAAGCAGGAATCATTGGGGATACGATCGATAAGGTGCCCGCCCTCAGGGACGGCAGTACGTACCCAGGTTCCCCACGCTTCTCAGTTGGTTGACAGGGGTGTACAAACTGTACGTACTTCTGCACGCAACGAAGTGGCTCTCCTTTCTCCTTCCGTTTTAACCCCACGAACGAAGCAGCAGCGGAAAGCAGGGCGGGCTGGGAAGACGCGACAGACTGGAGCCTCACAATTGGCCAGCAACGTCTCCAGCCTGATCCAGCCAATCGGGAGTAGGGCAAGCTGCTGACGCGGCTAGCCAATCAAGGGCCCGCAGCTGGGGAAGGGGTTTGAATCTTGAATTGACGCCTTCGCTTTTCGTCTACCTTAGTCTACGGATACAACGTCTCAAAAATGCCAAAAATGCGTCTCGCCCGCCGGCAACTTTGCGGAATCGCATTGCATGGCATTCAATTTTCGCACCAGATCTGCCATGCCAAAGGCGAGGCCGAACAACGACAACAACAATACGTACGGCAATTCGACTGGACTCGACTCGATTTACCTCGGGCAAACCCGCGAGATAGAGGATGAAACGGTCTGGGATCGAGTCGCTCGACTGCCATCCTCCACAGCTCGCAGCTTGAACAGGACGTAAAGACCCTGAAACAAGGTGGGAACGCCGTTTTCTGGAAGCATCATGGCATTCCAGGGTCCGGTTTTGCCTGCTTCGCTTCTGTAGCGTGAAGATCGATTGCCCTCCTTTTGCCCCTACTTTTTGTTTTTTTATTTTTATTTGCTGCCCTTGAAATTTTCTGTTGGGGTTCGATTTTGTTGAGATGGTTGCAGTCCAGGGCAGGGCCTTGTCGCGATGGCAGAGCTTCATTGGTACGAGGTACGTACTGACCGAACCCCACTCAGAGGGATGAATCGCCTGTCTTTACTCTGTACCTTACGTACTCTCGCAACTTCCTGCTCTCTCCAGGGTTACGTACCTCGGGAAGTTCAGGTCTTGAATGCTTCAAAACGGATGGATACCTTGCGTGCTTGCTATGGAAGCTGCGTGGAATCGTCCCTTTCTCACTGATCAACATCAATGCCGGACATTATGATATTCTGTGGACTGGACAACAAAGCTCCATTCGCTTTTAGTATCGCGGAGACCTTCTACCACTGTTCCACCCACCGCTGAGACCATCGAGATCCTCGGGGGCCATCCCAACATACTCAATTACACGAGGGACAAGGATCGGGGCAAGCTGCTTGTCGACAAGGCGTCTGCTGCTTACTACCAATTCCAATCATCACATGGTAATTGTTCGATTTTGATCCTCTTGTGCTCCCCAGCCTCGAGTAATATCCGTTCCGGCAGCGAACCAACGAGGCGCCAGGGGAAAAAGTGTGCCTTCGAGATCCATCATCCAGATGCCACAGCCAACAGCTATTTGCACGACGCCTTTGCAGACCGAGCCTGCACTGCTCATCATGGCACTCGCGCAACTCGGGCCCACCGTTGTGTACTATCATGGTGTGGTGCCGTCCACTGCTCATCCATAACGAAACCGAGGCTGGGTTCTTTTCACGGACCACAAGACCAATTCCCTTTACATGTGATTTGCTTCCTACCATAGTAGGTACGCGAGACGGTAGTGACAGGCGCCACAACCTGCTTCAAAAGTCACGACATCCTCTGTTCACCCCTTGCTAGCACTCACACTCGTTAGCTTTGCAGGGGAATCAGGGAACGATGGCATTGGCACTCTGCTGATACCTCCCCGTCTCGGCAAAGTGTCCTGCGAGTTAACGCAGAGATACACGAGTCGGGGCCGAACATCGCTTGATTGGCAGTAAAACTGGCTAGAGGCGGAATATTTCCTTCGTCCCGCCTGGTCCCGGAGGGGAGGGTGGCGTTTCAGTCAGGTTAATCTGCCCTAGCCGTTTTGGAGGAAATTTGGGATTGTGTACGGGTACGCTGCTCCGAAATCTCTTGTCGAGGAAAATGAGGAAGAGTACGAGGACGACAACGACAACGACAACGAGGAAGGGCATTCGCATTAGCACCAATCATCCGCAGCTGATGAAAGATTTGACTTTTTGCGGCTAAAGATGACCATGTCTCGTAAGGCTTTCAGCTGACAACACTTTGTCTCGGTTGCCCCAGGACCCGTCCGGATGACTGACAGCTCTAGCTCCAGCATGTCACTCGAAAAAAGAGTTTACGAAAATGTGACTCGGAGTGAGTGAGTGATTGGGTGAGACATTGGCCATAACCACAGCCTCACACATTCCTTCTGGCATACAGCTTTCTCTTGGAAGCAATCGAAATTTTGAAACCGGCAAGAAACCGCGGTGAATCTTTTCATAGATTGCCACTGCGGGCCTCAAGTCTCAAGTCAGGCTTTGGACACGCCCTCTTATTCACCGCCTCAGTCGCGTGAGCCTGAACCAGTGCTTCTTGACCGCCAATCAACGATACATGAATCCAGTTTCTCACCAGATACCGCTGCATGTCAAACAGACCCTCCCTCAATGTTATCGTGCATGTCCCTATGAAGAATCTCGCTGTCCAAATCCCTCGTGACAGGACGTCAGAATGATACCCGGCGCGGACTCAATGTGACGGTATTACGGCTGCTTGCCTGTCTGGCTGCTGCCCGCCTTTCGAGAGAACGGCAGATCATGTCGTAGACATGTGAAAGTACACGTCTCAAAGATCTGCATATCGTGCCTCCACTGCCATTTCTGTTCCTCGACATGCCACCGTTCTCAAAAGCTTCATCGGCAAATGCTGTAACACTCTTAATACTAACCAGCTTACTGCGAGTAGCTTCCCAAGCGGTTCATATGCTTCTCGGAGAGAGGAAAGCAACGACAGGCCCAAAGGGCGATAGGTAGCCTGTCGCCCTCTGTCATGCCTTGTATATCAGCATGAGCAAAAGTTGTGCCTCCTGTCAGACAACGCCAGCCCCATCCGTGGCGCCTGAGACACCCCAACAATCCAACCCCGCGTCTCACAAACGCCTTCTCCGAGCCCCAAAGGAGAGCCTGATACCTCGCGAGGTAGCTCAAGATGTTGTAGCATGTCACCTTCGTACTGGGCCAGTAGGTGCCACCGTTGCCCCTATCGCTTCCAGCGCCGGGAGGAACATACCGGGAGGCGGATGTGCAGCATTAGCAGGCTCTACTCTGCGGCTGGCAGCCGGCAAGCTGTTGAGTGCAAGCCGAAATGAAGTAGAACTATTGCGGTAGCCCGTAAGAATCGCATGTTAGCCTTGGTACAGCCAAGACCGATCCAAAGCCGTATTCTCCCAACCATGCGATCAAGTGGAACGTACAGTTTGAGCCATGAAAGATGGCAATATGTGTACGCAGCTTGTGAATTTTGTCGTATCGTTGGTTTATGCAATGTATTTGCGAATATTATGGGTAGTTGCAAAGCCTTCGTATAAATGCTTGTACCTTTTCTTTTGCCTCACCACGTAATACTCGGAGGCATCCAATACAAGTGGTCAAACTTGAATCAAGTTTGGCCTTGGAAATTCTATGCCTTATAATCTATCATCTAGCTGCTTAATTATCTATAATCTTTCACTGGTGTTGAGCCTACATGTCGGAGAAATTCGTCCCGCAAGCCAGGAACGAGACGAAGTCGGATTTGCCATGGATACTGAGGTTGGTCGCCGCTCCTCCGCAATGGTTCCCATCACACGCTTACTTTACTACCGACGTTGATATGGAGCTCATTCTCCGCGATGATGGGAATCACTCCTGCTTCTAGAGTATAACGTTCTCGTTCCGAAATCCAAGTATCGCGGGCCAGAGTCATTGCATAGAAAGCAGAGCATCAGGCTGTGGTGAGTTATAATTAAGATTTGAATCCTGCTTTACTCCTCGATGATGATGTGATTTGATCTATGAAATGCAAACTCGCTTTTTGATCATTCGAGGCAATCTTCCAAACGTCTTTTCTGACAGGAACAAGTTGCCGCCTTTGACTGTGACGTGGCTCGTTCAGAACTTCCATGTCTTGATTCTGGCGGGAATCCTTGATAAACACCTTGAATATTCTGGTTGTTCAACAGTGTAGGTAGCCAGACCGGGTCACTGGCGGTTGTCCAAGAACAGGCATAATCGTTGAGCTTAGAAGGGGTCAGTCAGTACTTCACACTAATGGATCGGAAAGAAACCAAGAAAAGGCATTACATGGCAGTGATGTCCTCATTTATATACCTAGGGTGGCCGCAAGCCGCTACCGATAATCGTGTTCGTTACTCGTTATCCCTCGATGCTCTATCAACGGGATGCCAAGCATGAGCCCTTTGATCAACCCAACGCCGGTGGCCCAGTTCTCATCCAAGTTGCGCCATCCATCCCATGCTATCGCGAACCAGCACTGCAAAGAAAGATACAGAAAAGGGGTATTTTCAAACCGCAAACCCAAGATTTTCCCTCTCATCATCCACAAGTCGTCCCCATTCCAGCAATAGCCGGAACATGTAAATACGCATGTCCTCCCTCCGGAGCGCCTTGCGGCTCCAAGCCCTCCCTTCCTCAGCAATGACCTCTGCTCGCCTCTTGCCTTCTGTATCAGTACCAAAGTACAACAGAATATCCCAAAGCTCGTGGAGCCGCACATCGACGGGGACGTAGTGACGCCACGCGTGGACCCTTTCATTAAACCAAGTCCGGAATAGACCGGAACGATAGACGAGGCTCTTACTGCGGAGGAAGGGAATGAAACGTCCACTGAAGCCCGCGCCGTCGAGGTCCATCAGGTGCGCGTACTTCCAATGATCGGTGAAGGGGACCTTGGGCTTGTCTGGAGAGTCCCGTCCGATACCCCAGAAAGTGTCCTTTTCGCTCTGGCAGTCATCTGCGTGGCACTTGGACCATTTACTCACAAAGCCGACGTCAAAATCTGGCAGATCTTCCGATCTTGAGATTTGCCTCTGACCATCTTGTTGAAATTTGGGAACCTTCATTATCGAATTCGCAGCCTGGACAAACCGAGCCCTGAGGAAGCCCTGCCACGAGCCCCAGGCTGCGTATCCGTCCGACGACGACCCCCTCCAGAACATGGTGTTCTTCTTCTGACTCCATTCCATGTCTTCGTTTTCATCATAGGAAGCCTTGTCATCGTAATTCCAAGGCGAAGGCACCAGAATATCGGCAAACCCCGAAGTCTTGCTTTGACTGAACACGGGAAATGCCTCTTTCGTGAAAAGGGCCGGCGCAGGAGACACTAGAAATCCATGAAGATACGCCAAGTCCGGTTGGTGGCAGAGATCTGTTGCCGAGGTCCAATTTGACACGACGGGATTCTCAAGTGCTTCGAAGACGCGGATAGCGTGGGGTAGAAGGCATCCGCGACACGCCTCCTTCCGGCTCCACCATCTTGTGTTTCGAGCGGCTGAATCAGGCGGGCAGGCTGGAGCGACATAGTCGTAGTAGATCTGGTCTCGGATGCGGTCGGTGAAGTGGGGAGACCGCTCCTCGGGTCCCCTGACAGCGTCTTCGTCGCTCCAGACTGCCGGCCTGGATCCGTCAAACGTCTTCCGGTCCTTCAAATGGAGTAGCCTTGTCCTCGGTCCTGAGCCAATGCTGTGAAGCCTCAACATGTCTTCGAATGGAATCGCCACACGAGGCTCGTCGTTCAGGTTAATGGCGAAGTCCATGTTGGGCAGATGCTCGGCAAAGTCTTCAATCATACTCTTCATCGAATGCATCATCCACATGTGCGACCCAGGCGTGCCGGGAGCCACACCAACCTTTCCCCCACGAACCCGAATGCCTCCCATCCCAAGCCATGGCACCTCCAAAGAATGCTTCGTATGGTCCCGCAATACGCCCGGCGCAACACCCCAAAATGGGAGTAGATCGTCGTTGATCTGAGTAAAATCGTCGATAATGGGCGAGCCGTTGGCGACAGCGTACTCGAACCACTTGTCAAAATTGGGAGGCGGTGCCACACCATAACGCCGTTGATATTCGTTCACCGCGCTCACCAGGGTGGAGCTCTGATTCGCGTGCGCGATCCAGGCGTCGGATTGGGTATTGGCTGCAGAAAGGAGATCGGGAAAGGATATAGTATCGGTGGAGTTAAAATCGGGATAGAAGATGAGGTAAGTCCCGCAGAGGAAGCCGACGAGGACGACGTACCACCCCATGAGAAACCGGATGAGCCGTGGGTCCCCTGATGACGAGCCAGAGGCGCTGGCGATGTCCTTTTCGTATCGCAACAGGAGGCCGACGCCTGCTATCGTAAGGCCGCTGGCTATCATGTAGGGCAGAGAGCCGTCCATGGGCGCCACTGCCTGCAGCATGCGGACGAGCTGATGCGCATAAACACCTGAAGCCGTGATAATCATCCCCAGCGTGCTGGGATGCATGTCACTTATGACATAAAACCCCGAAATCACACCAAGCGACGCCACCGTGCTGTCCGCCAAAAGATCTCGTACTTCGACAAAGTGCAGCCCAAACGCCCATCGTATGTTTTGAAGATTGTGGAGGGAGAAACAGGCAAGCAAGGCCAGTACACCTGCAGATCCCAGAAAAAGCCTCGACGCGAACTTCCAAGCCTGCGGTGCATCGTCCACAGCGTCCTGCCGCCATTTCGAAAGGCCGAAGAGCAGCAGCGCATCCAAATTGACTGTGACGACCTGGGCCAGGGGAATCTGTCTTTCCCAGCGAAGGAAGCCTGCGGGACAGATCGCGCCGGCAGATCGTGTCGATAGTGAGAGGGTGGCCCTCGTGGCGCAGGCCCAAACGATAGCGATGATGAGGTAGCGCAAGTGAGCAACGTTACAGCAGCGTCGGGATCGGGCTTGGTCGCCATTGTGTTGTTGGAGTCGGATTGTGGACGGAGACGCCGTCGTATAAAGGGCGACGAGAGCTGGGAGAAATACCTGCGTGCGGCGTGTTAGTCCTTCACGATGGTGGGCTTCCTCAACAGTGCGGCAACTGCTCGTAGACTAACCTCGAAGCTCTCCCACGAGCAGTGAATCGTGCGGATGGTGCGCCAGAAGAGCAGCGATCGCAGTACAAGGGCGCATCCTAGAAAGAAGTAGGGCGACAACAAGAAGCGAGGGTTGCGCGCGACATCGATGCCGGCTTGGAGTCGTCTTTGCCAGTCATGCTTCGAGGTTGAAAAGGTTACGAGATGGTACCCGCTGCTGCTCGAGCTTTTCCATGGCGAGAGCTGTATGCACAATATTGCAATGAGCAGACCGGATTCGAGGAGCGTCAAGATGGAGAAGTGTATTGGCCGCTCTGTTTGGTGTTAGTGGTCGTTGTATATGCGATGGTCTGTGTCGCAGTCGGTAGATGAGGCCGGGTGCCCGTGGGTTTTACTGACCAAAAGCGGCGCTGCTGTTAAACCGTGAGGATATCCATGCTGTACATGCAAGAAGCAGAATACTGGAATTATGTCCAATGTCAGTGACAAGAGGTCAATACTGCATGAAGAAACGCAATTGGGCGAGAAACGAGAAAAGAGAAAACCGAGTCAAGAACTGATCTGAGACCGTATGGGCGTACAGCAAGGAATGGAATGATGGTGTTCACTCACCAAGCCGCCAAGATGCCGTGTCTCTTCAGCGGGGCCGCCATCGGCCTGTGTCAACTCGCCTTGCCCAGAGCCGGCTTGGCAAGCGGAGAAACGGAGGCGGCAGATGCAACGGAATACCTAAGCAGATGACGAGGAGTCGTCTGGGATGCGAGAAGAAGAACGAGAGGAGAATGCCAAAAGGATTATGCTACGGTCAGAAATCCTACGCGACCATGATCTTGGTCCAATTCCACACCATGGGCAGACTTGTGTGCACGCGCGCCTATGAATAGGTAAGGTAGATGGAAGCGGCAGGCAAAGTGACAAGCTGACGGGGGGGGGGGAAGAAAGGCCAGAGCAGGTCAAAGCTGAACCGGGTCCAGAGTCCAGACCAAAAGGAGAGAAGGAAAAGAGAACAAGGACAGAGACGGGGAAGAGGTAGAAGGAATAGGAACATGCAAGACGACCGGCTCGAGGGCAGTGCTTCCTGGAGAATGGCTAGCGTACGCCCGACACACGCGCACACACAAACACAACCTGGCTGAGTGACAAACACACGTCCACATCTCGGGGCCCTGCTTGGCTACAGTCGCTACCGCAGCTACACGCAGTTATGCTTATGCGAGACAAACAAGAACGACTGCCTGCCAACCTTTCCTAGTTAGAACTTGGAGAACTTGGAGGGGCTGGGAGCCCGTCGTAGCGTTTGCTGTGCCTTGTTTCTATCTCTGACCAAGGAACGGGCCAATCATGTCCAGGCGGGCCACCCGTCCAGTACGGCGTAGCATTCTACCGTCATTGTGCCGAACAGCCGGTCCATACACGAGGGTGCAATAGGAACCTTTGGTTGGAGCTGTACATCCCGTTCCCGTATTGAACACCGTCGTCCAAGAAACGTGGCGTGAGACGGGTTGAGATGGGTCTGGGCCTGGGTCTGGGCTTGGGCCTGGCTTGTCGCTTCGCTACTGCGTAATCCTCTCAACTGAATGGGGCCGTTTGTATGCCGGGATTGAGGAATATGAAGACGGGAAGTGGTGTCGATAAACAACGGCAAGGGAAAAAGACGAAAGGATGGCAGCGGAGAAGGAGCCATGCCCGAGTTGCTGTACCCGGCAGAGAAAAATAGGAGACTAAGCCCTGGGTTCAACCCCATGCCTGAGGGATGTTACTGCCCGGCCGCCGGCGTACGTGTACCTTGGATCTTACGGAGGTACTGCTGGCAAGACCGTGAGAGCGGCTGTGGTTGTGTGGAGAAGAACCGAATCAATGCGACTCCTGGACAATGCTTGCGCTCCGGCTCCATCCCTCGACATTCCGATCTGCGGGCCCGGTGGACCTTACTTGTTTTGCGTCTCTGCCCATTTTTATTTTGTGTTATTCTTTTGGACATCAGGAATCCGGATCCATAGCTCTGGGAGAGGTGCCAACGGTACAAGAGACGAAAGCAAGATTGCGATGAACCAACAACCTGGACCAGAGACGGGATATTTGAGGATGAAGGAAGTACCGATACCCTACAAATCCCCGACTAATACTTTGGCTTGCACGGACAGGAGAATCTCAACCAATGCCGTGCGGAGAAATTAAGTTCTCCTGCTGCCTATTACCCCAACTGGCATCGGCTCTCCGCGTCGATCATGCACCAGGGAACCTTCTTCGTCGTCACCAGGGGCAAGGCGAAGCTTGTTGTAACTTGTCGTCCGATTCTGAGCCGCTTCTTCCCATCACCCACACCACCCATGCATGCACCATGCCTTGCCGTCCGATGCAGTAGGGCGAACAGAGCCTCACATCTCAGCCGCAGTTCAGCTCATGGCCACTTCGTTTTGTCGACTGTCGGCTCGTGAGACTGGGAAGCATCAAAGGTGTACTGTAAGTCACCACCAAAATGCATGAGACGACACCATGGGTGCCGAAACCCGCCAACGGACAGGACGCTCGAGTCATTCATGACACTGCCATTGATTCATTCAGCCCAAGATTGATCCCCCCAGTCTATGGTATTCACTTTTTGTCTTTCACTCAACGTCAACATGCGAATATGACTTTTTCACCCTCTCTTGACCTCCCATTCCTGCCGAGAATTCTTCATGTGCTGCCATCACTGGCGTGTCCTTTAAGCGCGCTGCCGTTGTCTAGGAGCAGCGCGAATGATGTCGTCTACGCGAAGAAGAAGCTGCTACGTGTTAGTCATTGATTCCGAATATCAATATCAACACCAATCAGGAGCCAAGGGGGTTGGAGATGAGACTGAGACGTACCTCTGCTGCCTCACTGGCAGACGAAACAACCGCTCTCTTTAGTTTGTAACTCTCAACGACACCCAAGTCACGCATGTCGGTGATGCCACCACCGGGTGACAGCAGATCCAATCCATAATTCGTCATGCCGTCGTAAATGGCCTTTCTCAGACGCGCTACAAGCTCGCCAGAGTCGAGACCTGCGTTGTCCGCCAGAATGGTGGGCAGCTGGCGCAGCGCAGTCGCAAAGCTGCTGACGGCCATCTGCTTCTTGCCCTCAACGCGAGTGGCAGCACCCTCGACAGCCTTGGCCATAACCATCTCGGCGCATCCACCACCCAGAGTGGTCCACGGCTCCTTCACAGTCTGCGATAGAACCGCAAGGGCGTCGTGCAGACTGCGCTCTGCCTCGTCCAGAAGCTGATCTGTGGCACCGCGCAAAACGATCGTGCATGCCTCGCCGGCGGCGACGCCAGAGAACTTGATCAGAGTATCCTCGCCAATAATGACCTCCTCGATAAGCTCGCACTGTCCCAACTTGACCTGATCGGGATGGTCAAAGGTCGAGGCAATCTCACCACCCGTCACCAACGCCAATCTCTCAATGCCGTCAAAGTCAGCGTGCTCGATGGACATGATGCCGGCATCCGTGAAAAGCTGCTCGGGCCAGTTGTAGATGAGTTGTCTGTTGATGAAGCAGTTGATGCCGTGCGACTTAATCTTCTCCACCTTTGCCTTCATCTTCTCCTTCTCGGCCTTCTCAAGATCGGCCAGCTTGCTAGTCGATGACACCTTGACGCGCGCGCCAAAGATCTTGATCTTGTCTGTGTCCATGGAGGTGTTGGCCACCAAGATCTTGGCCTTCTCCAGACGCTTGGGCTGGTTCACACCAATCTTCTTGTCGAGAATGAAACCCTCGTCGAGGTACGAGTCGCTCAACTTACCACCCGCCTTCTTGATGATTTGGATATGGCTCAGGTCGGAGGAGTTCTTGAGTCGGAGCACGGCATCGCAGGCGAGCTTAGAGAAGTGGTCGCGGTCCTGGGCCAGAACCTTGGAGCTGAGAGTTGTGCGGGCGATGGCCTGCAAGTCTTTTCTGAATGCCTCGGGAGTGTTGCTGCGGTCGACGGCTGACTCCTTCAGGGCCTTGAGGGCGGCCTGGCTTGCTATCCGGTAACCCTCAATAATGGTCTGGGGGTGGATCTTCTTGTCGACAAGCTTCTCGGCTTCACGCAGAAGCTCCGCCGCAAGGACAGCAACGGATGTAGTGCCATCGCCGACCTCATCGTCCTGGACCTTGGAGATGTTTACCAACACCTTGGCCGCCGCGTTGTCGAGAGCAATAGACTTCAGGATAGTAGCTCCGTCGTTCGTGACCATGATCTCGCCAGTTGACCTGAAAGTTTGTCAGCCATGTTTGTCAGTGGATCAAACAGGAATGGGGGTGATTTGAAGATGGACGAGGTTCAACATACGCAGACTGCAGAATCTTGTCCATTCCCTTGGGACCGAGGGTGCTCTTGACGAGGTCGCCGACGGCGATAGCGCCAACGAAGGCGGAAAGACGGGCATTCTCTCCCTTCTCCTCCGTGGTTCCGTCCTCGAAGATTTGTGTCGGGCTGAAGGACGACTAGAGGGGCGCCACACTATTGTCAGTGCCATGACCCACGCACACGGGGGAGCAGATTCTCAAGACGAACCATGGTGAATGTGTATTATGCAGACACTCTGTATCGAAGTCGAATCGGTGACTCGGTGGGTGGGGGGAAACAAAGGTGTCTGGGTTGTACGGATTCCTCAGCCTTGGGGAAGCTTCACCGAGAAAATCGTCGTAGAAAATTTGGGGGGGTTCAGCCTGGCGAAGTGGGGGGTGCTGGGCAGGAGCTTCCAGGCAGTCTGGTGAGCAGAGCAGAGCTGCTGTGGTGTTTCTACAGACGTCCATCCTCCACTGTAACAGTTGTCAGTGGTCAGTGCGCGCCACCGCTCACGGCAGCACCTGGCACCTGGCGGGGTTACATCTTATCGAAGAAGCTTCTCTGGGCGGTGAGCGACCCTGAAGCAGTCCGATTGGGAAAAGGTGCCTCACGGTATGGGGTGGCAGACGTATCACGTGACTCTATTGGGGGTAGGCAGTAGCGAGGGGCTTCCTCCGGGGCCGGAACAACCCGATAATCCAGCCCACACGATTCTGGCATATCACCAAAAACTTTCCAAAACGAGGTCCAAATTGTGCGCGCGACAGCCGTTTGGTGCCTGTTGCCTCCCGTAGCACTGACTACCTTACCCCTTCCAGACGTGAGATCCAGATACTTGATAAAAAAACTTGCCTCTAAAACTCCGGAGCCTGTTCGTAGAATTTGCACCGATTTTACCTTGCATCCAGAGCCACTTTGAAGCGCTCCGCAGGCCGAAAACCCTCACAAAAAAACCGAGAAAATCGCGGGGCATTTTCAACCACTGGAAAGCCTCCCGACCCCACTCTATTTGGCACCTCTTTTTTTCCTCCCACCACAGAAAGGCCATCGCAACGATCCTCACCGAGAGACACGCAAACCCCCCTCCCTTCCGTCCCCCGATCCGAAGAAAAAAAACCCGCCACACCTCGACTGTTGACTGATCAGTCGTCGCAATCATGGCGCCTTCTTTCGACCATCTGCGCGAGGCAGATCTCGACGACGACGAGTACGACGAGGAGGAGATCGACATCTCCGACCTGCGCGAAAAGTACGAGGTTCAGCTGGAGCAGGGATATGACACCTTCGTGGTTATTGATGGCCTCCCCGAAGTCAACGAGGACCAGAAGCCCAAGCTGGTCAAGTTCTTGCTGAAGAAGCTGAACTCTGTTGGAAAGACAAGAGAAGACTTGATTTACATGCCCATGGGCGACAATGGAAAGTCGTTGAGGTATGTTTGGCTCGGTGGATCCAATCCGGGACCTGATCCAAAGGGACGGGTCGCGCTCGAAATATACCAGCGATGCTGATGACGGCCGTTTAGATTTGCCTTTGTCGAGTACTCATCTCCCAGCGAGGCTGCCGCTGCCGTTCGCGGACTCGACCAGGTCCCCCTCGACAAGAAGCACACCCTCCGCGTCAACAAGCTCACCGATATCGACCGCTACGGCCGCGAAGGCAAGGTCCACGAGGAGTACACGCCGCCTCAAATTGAGGAGTTCACAGAGACGGAGCATCTGAGATCATTCATGAAGGACCCCAGCGGCCGTGGTAGAGACCAGTTCGCAATGTACCGTGGCGACACTGTCGGCGTCTTCTGGAACAACGAGAAGGATATCCCCGAGAACGTTGTTGACCGTCAAAATTGGACAGACAGCTTCATCCGGTGGTCGCCGCAAGGAACCTACCTCACCTCGGTCCACGCCCAGGGTGTTCAGACTTGGGGCGGTCCGTCGTGGTCACGGCAGAAGCGTTTCCCCCACCCCTTCGTCACCTTCGTCGATTGGTCCCCCTCCGAGAAGTACCTGGTAACATGGTCTGCCCGCCCCATCTCCATCCCCGACGAGGGCCACCCGGCCTTGTCTGTTGACGATGATGGCAAGAACTATGTTATCTGGAGTGTCGAGTCCGGCAAGCCCATCCGTTCCTTTGCCAACCTGGACATGGAGGGCATGGACGAGGCAAAGCAGCGCAAGCTTCTCTGGCCCGCCTTCAAGTGGTCTGCTGATGACAATTACGTCGCGCGTCTCAACTACCAGACCGGTATCTCTGTGTACGAGCTCCCCCGCATGAACCTCCTCGACAAGACCTCTATCAAGATCGAGGGCATCATGGAGTTCGACTGGGCCCCAGCTAGCGTCCAAAGAGAGGGCGTTAAGACGTACGAGCAACTTCTTACCTACTGGACACCCGAAATCGGCAGCAACCCCGCCAAAGTCGGTCTTATGAGCATCCCCAGCAAGGAGGTTGTTCGTCAACTGCCCCTCTTCAGCGTCTCGGACGCCAAGCTCCACTGGCAATCCGATGCCTCATACCTCTGCGTCAAGGTCGATCGTCATTCCAAGTCCAAGAAGTCTCAGGCCACGACTCTCGAGATCTTCCGCATTAAGGAGAAGGGCGTCCCTGTCGAGGTCGTCGACACTATCAAGGACACCGTAATCAACTTCGCCTGGGAGCCCAAGGGCGACAGGTTCGTCATTATCACGACAACTGAGCCCGCCGGCGCTGTCGCCGTCGCCCCCAAGACGTCCGTCGCCTTCTTCTGTCCCGAGAAGGCCAAGGGCAATGTTGTTGGCAACTTCAAGCACCTCCGCACCCTGGAGAAGAAGAATAGCAACGCCATCTACTGGTCCCCGCGCGGCAGATTCGTCGTCATCGCCACCGTCCACAACCAGCAGAGCTCCGACCTCGACTTCTTCGACCTCGACTTTGAGGGCGAGAAGCCCGAGTCAGACAAGGATCTGACCGCCAACCTTCAGCTCATGAACACGGGCGACCACTACGGCGTTACTGACATTGAGTGGGACCCCTCAGGACGTTTCGTCGCCACCTGGGCCTCTGCATGGAAGCACTCTGTACGTTGTCACCGAGTCTCGCCAGCACTACGATTGCAATTACTGACCAGACTGACTATATAGATGGAAAACGGATACCACATCTACGACTTCAAGGGCGAAGCGCTCCGCGAGGAGCCTATCGAGAAGTTCAAGCAGCTCGCGTGGCGCCCGCGCCCCGCGACGCTGCTCAGCAAGGAGGAGCAAAAGCAGATCCGCAAGAACCTGCGCGAGTACAGCCGCGTCTTTGAGCAGGAGGACATGGATCGTGGCGCCTCCGCCGACCGCGAGGTCGTCGAGGCCCGCCGCCGCCAGCTCGCCGAGTGGGTCGCTTGGCGCGAGTCCATCGAAGAGGAGGTTGCCGAGGAGCGCAAGGACCTCGGCCTGCCCGCCGACATTGTTGCCTACCTTCTCTCCCAGAAGACGCAGACCAGCGATGGTGAGGAACAGATCATTGAGGAGATTGTGGAGGAGGTGCTCGAGGAGACGGAGGAGATTGTCAACTAAAGTAGTAGACAAGACAAAGGGGTTTGGGGTTTTGTGTTTTAGATGAGGACGAAGCAGCAGAAATCGTTCGCCCACAAGTTGTCGCAGTTCCTGGAAAAGAAAAGGGACCAGATGAGGAGTGAAAAGTCTTTTAGGGGCCCGCCACAAGCCTTTCCAAGTTGTTTTCTCATTTGGGCGGTCAGGTGAGGCTGGGGCATCTGCACAGGAAGGTTAATTCAAGGATTTGAAGACAAATCTTGTGCCATTGACAAGTGCAAGTGAGGTGAGCTAATGACGTATCCTACGAGGCCTCTCACTTGGGGAGGATCTCGGATATTGGCTCTTACGACCTCGTCTTCCACGATATCGCGCAGGGTCTTCCGTTTGGGGCTACAGAACGTCTACGCATAGACAAGTCCGAATGGCAAACGTCGCGGAGATCGAGGTCTATCAAAGACCACCTAGGTCAAGGTGTGCTCATCGCGTATGTCATGCTCTTTCACGAGCTTTATCATAATCTAAGCGTAAACATGTTATAAATGCTAGCACGGGTGGATCTACAATACGACTATGAGACGAAGGGGATATCAAAAAGGTGGTCGACACTTCCGGAAAAAATTGTTTGAACCCCGCCCGGTTCAAGAATGAAGAAAACAAAATGCGGATCGCTAGCGACGCCAGAAAATGTTTGATGCTAAACCCCCAGAATCGTCTTTGGGACGAACAATATACCCAACGACGATGGTGTCAAGCCAGTACAGGTGATATCCTCTTTCCAAGACGTTTCTCATCCGGAAGAAACGTGACTTTGCTTTATCCGCAGGAAAGCCGGGTTTGCCATGTTCCGCATGGACAAGTTCCTCGGCGCCCAGCGTCTATATATCTACACGCCACAGTAAGAATGTCTGTCCTTGTCCATGTCCATGAGATGCTCGCGCACTGCGAAACAGCCAGGTGACAGGTGAGAATAGTATGTCTGGTACAGTAAAGAGTCAAAGAAAAAAGTTGCTACAAAAACCAGCTCCCACAAGTAATGTCCATCGCGCCGCAGACGCCGGTTGCTCTTTGTACACGCCCATGAGTAGACAGCTTGCAGCCGACTGTCTAAAATGAGCTTAGTTGAGTGTTTTTTTTTTTTTTGGTGTATGTGCGATTCCCTCCGATGGAAGGGCCGGTACGACACCGGCCCAGGAGATTAGATATAAACAGTTAGGATCATGTCGTATGTTTTCCAAAGCCGAAATAATCATCAAGCGTAAAGGGATGTTTTGAGATGAGGCCGTTCAAAAAAGTTTAGGCTTTGCCCGCTTCACGAACCGATCGCATCCAGTGGTCTTCGGCGCCATCGTCACCAACGACAGCCTTACGGCCATCCTTGTTGGCGCCGCTTTCGACCAGCTTCTTGGCTTCTCCAGCGGACTTGGCGCCAAGAAGTGCCATTTCATGACGCATGAGAGTGGCCACGGCTGCTCGCACCAAGACCGCATCGCCCTCAAAGACGTACACGTCCCACAGGCGAGCGGCCTCGTCCATAGCCAAGTGTGTCGTTCCGAGTCCCATGAAGAAATGGCCCAGGTAGAAATCCGCGTCACCCTCGGAGATGTCCTTAGTCAGGTGCTCGTGGAGACGGGGAGCCTTGACGCTCAGAGTCTGCATCACGAGGTTATAGGCCGAAGCCTTCGCACCGGGATCTTCTGAGTAGAAGCTTAGAGGCAACGGACGGTTCAGGACGTTGGCGAGGGCGATGAATGTTGCGGACGGCGAGGGAAGATTCAGCAAAAGAAGGGCGGCAACAGTCTACAAATGGAGTTAGTTTGATCACGTCCTAGAGACCGGTATTTATGGGAGCTGAGGTGGACTTACGTTGCAACCCTTAACATAGCCGATATCGCTCCGGTACAGCGCATAGGCAAACAAGACGTCGACGAGACTCTGGTGAAGAGGTCCGCCGACTTGGAAGATCCGAAGATCTTGCCAAGTGTGCTCGGCCACATCTTTGCGGATAGCTGACAGCCACGCCGCTCTCTGGATGTCCTCCGAATCACCCTTGCCAGCCTTGACTCGCTCCTCAAGCTCTTGAGACCGGCCTAGGGCAGCCTTGTAGGACTTTTCCGACAGACCGAGTTCGTTGCCAATGGCCCTTGACCAGACCTGCCCTCTGCTGCGCGGTGCGATTCCCTTCCACCACAGCTCGCGGGTGCGGCGTTCTCGGATGGCGTCGGTCCATCTCGGGATGATATCATCCTCCCAAATGTGCATCAGGCTGTCGGCCTTGAGATCTCGTGAAGACGTTTGCGCCGAGCGTGAGGCCTCGCGGCGGCGTTCTGCCTCGGCGCTACGTGCCATCATTCTCTTGTATTCACGCAGATGACGCTTCTCTTCCGCGGGGTCCTTAGGAGGAAGCCATGATGGCCGTGTGCGACTAAGCACAGCCTCCTTCTCCTTGGAAATAGGAAGTGGGTCAATCATGATGTTGGTCTGGCTCCGAAGTGAAGGAAGGTCGGGAAGGGCGGACTTGACCCGGGGCTTCTGGGCATGTTGCTCGAGAGATTTGCCATTCCACGTGTGACGTCCTGTAGGATTGGCAGTTTCCGCGGCCTTTTCACGCACAGAATCCGAGTGCTCTTCGAGCTTCTCCGTCAAATCTTTGGCGTCAGCATTGAGTTCTGCCAATGCGAGATTCCAGCTCCTTGCCCGGGTCTTGAGCGGCTCAGGCCCACGCTCGCCAATTGACGATAGAGCGGTGTCAGACTTCCACGATGGGGAGCGCAAGCATCCTGTCTCAACTGGGATCGGAGATGTTCCGTTGCCAACACTACGGACACGTTCCTTTGGCGGCCTGTTGGGGGATGCTCCAGAGGAGGTTGGCCTGCTTGGTGTGCGCTCGAACTTGGGTCTAGGGGAGATGGGAACATTGTCGAGAATGAGGCCATCCGGAATGTCGTCGGTGTCGTCCTCGTCACACTCCTTTTCCAACTCAAACGTCGATTTCCTGTCTTGGTTCGACTGCCAGCTACCCCGGCGCGGTTTCAGGGGTACGTTGGGGTCTCTCGGTAGCAGGGAGAAGTTCGGGCTTGGGCTGCGGTTCTTGCGGGGAAATTGAAGGGAAGTCGTCGAGTGGCTCGCGAAGCCTCGAGGGTTCACCGGGTTCACCGGGCTTCGACGGGGGTCGGAAAGGCGGTCAGCGCTTGGGCTACGGCGGTTGAGGAGGTGGCTCTCGGTCTTCAAGCTCAAGAAGGGTGGTCGAGAGGAAACACGGGAGTGGGGAGTGAGGTCTACCGTGGGACCTGTGCTTCTAGGCTTCGCGAGGTCTCGTGTCATCGGAGGGGAACGAGAGTGCGGTGGTTTCCATGATGGAGGGCGGAAGTCATTGGAGTAGGACCTGGCGTAGGGTTGAGAAGGCTTCGAATGTGACTCGCGAACGCGTTGTGTGTCGTAGTGGGAAGCATCGTCATCAAGACCGATTTCTTCAAAGTGGCTAACGTCGTCCAGGACGCTAGTGTCGTCGGAATGGAAAGATTTGAAAGAAGAGGACTTTGACGACTTGGAGGACGTCATACCTGGAGGCGAACCTGGACTGGGACCCGCGAGATCAATATCTTGATGCCCGTATATCATCATTGCATCGCCGAGTGTCGAGAAAAAAAGGAAAGTAAGGAAACAAAAGGGAGGAAGAGAAAACAAGACAAAAAGCTTGTTTGGCGGTAACGAAGGTCGAGATGGTCGTGGCCAGGTCTTGGGAGAATGGGGCAACAGTCCAGAAGAGAGGTGGATGGATGTGGAGGGCCCCTTGGATTGCTTGGGTACGTGGAGCAAGGGAAATGGACCAGGCTATGCTGTAATGAAAGCTGGGATATGGGCGTTGGAACCTTGAGGTAGGAGAGTGGTTGCGGGTTGCGCGGATGGTTCGCAAGGCGCAATTATGCGTAGCGGGCAATCCCTGGCGACGGGCTTGGCTGGTGCTTGATCGTCTTGTCTTTCCGACGAGGGATGATGAGACGAGACGAAAGCAGACTGTCTGTGGGGAGGGACCCCTTGATGCCCAGTGTGTGCGAAGCACTGGTGAAGTGTCTCGAGATGGCTGGGATGTTGACGGCGGATTGGCCGGTTGTCAGGGTCACAGGACGTGCTTCTGGCTCTGTCGTGTCGAAAGACGCAGCAACGGGAGTATGCGTCAGTCAAATCAAGATGGGACGACACGGCTGAAAGCGTTGACTTCGGGTTCGATATAGGTTTGGTAAGTGATGGAAGAATGTGCGTGTTGGTGGTGTTGGTGCGGCGCGAACGAACGAATATACGGATACAGAAACAGCGATTTTGAGTCCGTGAACGGCGACAATGTAGCGGTAAAGAAGGGTGGTATGGTGAGGTCTAATGTATGGATACGTTGTTGGCAAGGTGAGGTAGCGAGTGACGGTATGTAATAGTGTATGAAGACCCGGACATTAATGCAGAGGTGTCAATTGATAGGCACGGACGGGATAGGGCTGGAGGGGGTGAGTGAAACAAAAGGGATCCAAGGAATACTAAGGTAAGGCAAGATGAAGTAGCGAGCGTGGGATGGATGGGATGGGGCAGGATGGGATAAGCCAAGCTAGGTAGCGACGTAGATGGCGAGGCGACGAGGTCGAAGATAGCAAAAAGGTGACGGGAGATGAGGAGGGGTGAAGATGCAGTGGGCAATTGGGTACGGAGTAGTGTAGAGCCGAAATGACGGCAGATTGGAGAGAGCAAGCAAATGAGCGGCAAATCAACGATGAGTTGAGCTATGCATACAGCAGACAAGAGTGAACAGGGACAGGGAAGGCAGCT
The DNA here is from genome assembly GCF_001831195.1 of Colletotrichum orchidophilum. Classification (NCBI taxonomy): domain Eukaryota; kingdom Fungi; phylum Ascomycota; class Sordariomycetes; order Glomerellales; family Glomerellaceae; genus Colletotrichum; species Colletotrichum orchidophilum. The sequence goes on from NW_019173080.1 coordinate 100,011, forward strand.
GGCGAGACAGGACGAACAACCTTCCGGCGGTGTTGTCGAGGGGAGGAGGGAAAAAAAAAAAAGGACCAGGGTAGGCCGCGGAATGGGGCAAAAGGGGGGGAGGGAAAACAGGATCCGATGCAGATGCCAATGGAGAATGAAGGAGACGGACGGGAGAGGAGAGAGGTGGACGTGGAGAAGTTTTTCTTCCCCCTTTCTGATTGGGGGCGGAGAAGTGGGCGGTACCTGAGGGACGTACCTATCTTGCCTCCCTCCCTGAGTACCTACCATTTCCCCTTCCTTGAGTGAGGTCAGGTACATGAGTACGACGGATGTTCCCAGGTATCTCGATTCCATTTACACAACCAAGTACGTACTCTGCTAGCAACTAGGGCAGGGTAGTGAAAAAGACGCAGAGCGCAATGTCCGTGGTGCATGTACGGATATGGATACATACAACCACAATCACAGTGAGAGAATTCATGTGCTTGCAAAGTGAGAGTCCCAGCAACCCACAGCGTGATAAACAAGACTTTATGCAGGCGGCAGATTAGACGAGTGTAGGCCGTGTTGAGTGGGTGTGGTAGCCCTGGATCATCACTGCAGCCATCGAGCTGGGAAGCTGGGAAGCGGAAGAAAAGAACAGGCTCTCTGGCTGCAGAACTACGGTACCATGGCACCTTATGAAGCGGCATGGGAGGGTGGGAGGTTCATCCTGGATGGCGAGCCAGTCAGAGGCCGCCATAGCAACGGCCAGACAATGTCCTTGATCCACTCGGACATTGTCCAATATATTATATCAGCATGCAGCTATGGTCTGGCGTGCTGGCCCAAAGTCTGGGATGCCTTGCGATACTCAAGAGTCAAGAGAAGCGAAGGTCTACAAAGAGTCAAAGATAAAACATCCAGCTGCGCAGGCAGTCAGTCGGTCAAAATTAAAAACGAGATGTTGCGGGCAGCGGCCAGATGAGTCGAGACCTCCAAATTCGCCCACAGCTGCAGATACAATTCTCGCTTAGGTACAAGATCGCAAGTACCGCCCACAGGGTGGCCCCACCCATGTCAATCTGGCCCGGGTCCGCAAGGATAAGGCACCTCCGCCAAAGTGCCTCCACCTCCAGCGACTCAGTCACAATTCATCCACCACCCACCCACTACCTTACTAGGTACCTTACGCAGTACGGATACGCACCCACCGTCTTTCAGTCAACCAAAAGCTGTCGGGTTCCTGCCTGCTCGCCCTGCCCATCGCGCCTCTCCAGCTGTGATTGTCACCACCTTTTCAGCTGAGATCAACGGCCCGGCGTCGAACCAGGCCCGGGTTTACTATCAGCCGCCCGCTCACTGTCCTACTGGACCCAGCGGAGGTCCGATCCACTCATCTCCCGTCTCCAGTGTCATTTCCCGTCATCCCGACCCCTCCTCAGTCTGACGCCGCAAGTGCCGCTGCCATCCACACACACACACACACACACTCGTCTTACCCTTCGCGGGTACATACCTGCTTACCTAACCAAACCTCAGACCATGGTCGAGCACCGTCAGACTCACCGCGAACTGGAGGGCACGTCAATTGAAACGCTCCGGCGGTTTCTGATTGTTTCTCGCGCTGGAGGCCTGCCGTCATTGCACATCATCCTACTAACCTTATCCTGTGACGCGAACGGCTCTTGACACGCCTTTTGCGTCCTCTCACAACTGCCAATACCACCACATTTCATCTCATCCAAGCAAGTGCTCGGGAGCCGTCCGTACTTTGTGAGGCCGCGACGCGGGGCCTCCCATGCGTGACAGCCGTCTGGCTCGACTCTTCGCGTCTGAAATGAGACTGTGGGAAAGTAACCGCCGCGGTGATCTCAGTAAGCGCCTGCATCGACGACGACCACCACCACGGTCAATCGCCATGACGGCATCCTTCCCTGGCTCCCTCTCATTAAGTTCTCGTCCTCGACCTCTGCTAGTATTTGATGTAGTGTCAGTGCACTTGACTTTTCGTCGTCCGAAGCATTGACATGGACCTCTGCTATGGATCATTGGCACCACACATCCAGCTACCCGCAGCAGCTTCATCCCATCTACACAGCCCGGAGCACGGCCCAGCACATGCTAAGAACAACCACAGAATGGGTCATGGCAATCGGCGACCATCAGAGCATCCCCGTCGCCTACGCTCTGAAGCTCCTGATGTCCAGCTCCAGCCTCCTCAGAGATAGCTATGCTGATAGAATTGAGCTGTCCGGCAAGTGCCTTCCAATGGTGTTGGGAAGCGCTGCACCAACGGAGCCGGGCGCAACGCCGTTGAAGAGGTACTACTGACCACCAGCGCCTATTTGGTTCTTTGGAATCGACACTAGAGGTGCCGGCATCCCGCTTCCCTATCAGGTTAAGATGGTTTGGTTTCTAAAATCTTTCGCGAAGCGGTGGCTGAAAACCACTACCGAGCTCAAAGACGCGCATGTTTGCGTCTCTAAATAGCGCGCTTATTCTCTGCAAATGCCAGCTGTGCTCCGTGACGTTGCTGATGGATGCTGTGCAACGTGCTAGACACATCACCATGAGCTGTCAGATCCGGCCGCCGAAACTTGCATTGGAGTCAGCAGCGCCGTCTTTGAAGCGTCCGTTTCGGCTCCTCGAACCAGTGTTCGTCTTCTACGTCTTGTCCGTCAGCTTCAAGCGCTATCATCCAAGGAGGTTCAACGTGTTTCGGAGTGTTCCGCAGCGGCAGCATTGACAGCTTTTGGTCCTATCCGGAAGAATCTGCACGAATCTACCGACGATGGCAGATGTCGGATTACCCTCTCTCCCATCGCATGTTGCGACTTCGCCGCCGAGGTCACGGCATCTGCTGCGAGGGCCGCTAGAACCTCTCGAATGCGGCTCTCCTCGCGTGATCATGACATCGAAGTTGAGACATTTCTGGCGACCATTCCATCCGAGTCTCGGAAGGAAGTCAATCAAGATTTAGTTGGCGATGCCACAATAATTGCGCCTCCATTTCTGTTTGTACAAAGCTATTAATATCTAAATATTGCATTCCCCATGGCCGAATTGGGGGTTCACAAGGCAACCCCGATGCATGCGACTGTCTCACCAGTGAAGACGAATCCAGGAGATCTGAATCAAAAGGTCATGCATACCGAAGAATTCTGTGCGACAAAACCTGCATTTGGCTCAGTTGGCCGGGACCCTGACGTTGTTGATAACGATCTGCAGGACGAACTGGACCGAGCGATAAATGTGTGTGTATGTGCCCCTCCGCCATGGTCGTGATCCAAGCAAAGAGTCTCATGGAAAGGGGAATCCCACGTACAAAGCCAGAAATTGGTGACAATTCAAAGTCCATGTTCCTGGTGACGCCGGAAGAATTTTTGCAGTTTCGCAGTCTTGTTAAAACACTTCTCTCTCGTGACTGGTGTGGCTGTGTTCTGGTGTCCCATCCTTAAGTTTCGACATGGACTACTGGACGACGCCTTGAAAGGATTTTTAGTGCCACAGTTTTTGAGAGACGATTTCCTCTAGACAAGGTCTTTAATTCTGTAGCTACCACTGAAACGTGGATGAATGAAGTTTCGAGACAGTTGATTTGAAGGACATCTGCAAGCTTCATCCCACTTGCAGGTGTGAGGTGCTCTGCTGGGAACACAGCATGCGGGAGCACGCGATGCGAGCAGCGGATGCTTTCAAGTCGACTTATATCCAAGCCTGCGATGAAGTTCAAAATCATTAGTAGCCCTTCGCTCAGTACAATGAAGAAGGGCAGACGCTGAGGACGGTGGAATACATTAGTTCTATGATCAGGTCAAGAAATGGTGGCAATAATTGATGGGCAGGTGGTAGGCCATTTAATTATCCAGACGTGATTTACATGATCCATATGCTCATCCTTGCTTCCAGTACCTGGAATACCTTCATTTTCCTAGCGCTTTCCGGGTCTGCGAGCGCGGAGATGCTAGACCGCGTAACCTCATGCGAGACGGCCTCCTCGGCGACACCCTAGCCTTTTCCAACCTCCGCTGACCCAAATTCCTTGTTTCCAAGTGTAACACCGCGTGATACAACGAGCCAAGGACCATCAACCATAGCTCCCGTTCACTAGGCGTCAAGAGGATGTACACGCTATTGGTTGGCCTCAGCCCAATGGGCCATCCCTTACAATGACTGTGTAAGCCCTCCTTTCCTGTCTCAGTGCCACGACGTTCGCCATCATTGCCCTCGCAGTCGGTGGACTCTCCAGCAGGGTTATAGGCGACAATATTACGACATTACCCAGGCTCTTGTCTTTTTTCCCTGTCCGGGGGGTTAATATGTACGGTGCTTTTTTGCACCCCAGGGTTTCAACGTGTGCTGTGAGTGCTCTTTCCATGATATCGAAGTACCACTGCATTCATAAACTAGCCAGGAGGAGGACCGATATCGTCAGCTATTTTGCTGGTAAAGAAAGGAGAGATGCACCTTCCGCTGACGAGTATGCTAGGAGGGGGGCTTGAACTTCAGAGTGCGACGAGGGCAACTGCGCAGCGCGCCAAAGAAGGCAGTTCGGCAGGAACGTCTTCCGAAGCTGTTGCCGTCGCCCTCCGTCCGGAAAACGGATCCCGGCATACCCCGGCCGGACCCGCGGCGTAGAGACTGTGCAAGCCGAGTTAGAGTCTTGCCGCCCCGTGACAAACTCCGAGGCCCACGTCAGCCGGGATGTATGTCGTCTCAATTTCTCTCGGAACGCCAGCGCTGCCGTGACGGTGAAATTCTTTGCAACCTCGTCGGCGTCGTGGTCGCCCGTGACGTAACTGGGGACCTCCCCATCCTCTGCGGCTCCTCCTCGACCCTATATCCTCTACGTCCCCCGCACGATCATCTTTGGCAGCAGGGCCGTGGTGAAGTGCCCTTATTCTCCGAGTACGTCGTGACCAAGGGTTGGTGGGTTGTTTCTAATGGATTTCCCAGCCCGCCTGGTAATCATGCAACCGTTCCTCGGGGCTAGCCTTACTTGACTCTGTTATGTTCCTTGGCCGTTAGACGATGATCAACACTAGGAACTCAGCCGCAAAAGGAACTCTCGTTGCATTCTTCGGTATCCTGACACCCAGCATAGTGCTCATCTATGGCGCAGCAAGCGTCCAGGACGTGCTGTGACGTCTGCCTCCAACCAAGGCCGCTGTCTAAGCACCGCTGTGTATCGTATCTGGCAGATCGAATACAGCATGAAGGTGTTTTAGGCCGGGAGAAACTTGGAGTGACGACCCGTCCAAGGATGCAACTACCAACTCCAGCACCGTTCGTGGGATGTAGATGTTACGATGATGCGGCTCTCTTGCGGTTTTGCCAGAGGCGCAATGAGGCTCGGCTGAGGTGGTGTTATGTTCTATGAATGTGGCAGATCGACACAGGAGTGGCTCTGCAGAAAGATGTTAACGCTATGGTCTGAGGAGACAAGGTACTGGCTCCCCTTTGGTGTACATAATCGAAGTCGACGTCAAGTCGTGAGAACACCGACGTGTGGTCATCGAGAGGCATGTAAAGTAGAACATGCAAAGTTCACGGATGCCATCCAAAGGAACCTCGGTGCCAGTAATTGCTGAGCAGAAGACCTCTTGAGGCTTTGGCAGCATGATACTGATGGCCCTCTCGAAGGGCTTTACAACCATTGCTACGTTCTTGTCGTGTCTCAGAAAGAGACAAATAATCGCGTGAGACGAGAGAGCGGCTTGGCTGAATGAGGCCTCAGTGCTCCTGTCCTGATTTGAGAGCCGAATACAATACCTACAAGGGTATCAGAAGTTGCTTTCTCTCAGGACCACCGCCTCGGGACCACTACCGCAAATTTCCCAAAATAATGTGGTTGGAGATGCCGTATCCTCTGCGGCCAGCTACGAGTGAACAAAAGAGGATCGTATTTCACATTGAATGAAATGAGTACCGGCCTAAGTCAATCGAGCCTTTAACTTTCACCTTACGCCACCCGTCGTTATCGGCCGGCCTAGGTAGCAAACGAAGTCTCAACTGCCTATCCTTGGGAGAAATCATTGGCGCGATATCCCGAAATCGAAGGGCCATGAACGATGATCTCATCGTGGCCCTATGGAATGAGCATGCAGATAGCAGAGAAGGACTAAGGAGAGAGAGCGACGGCGACTAACCAACCGACAGTCGCTTGCCCCCTCGACTGTCTCCCAACACGGATGGGTGCAATACGAAGGCCGACTTCCGAGCTTGTGAGAGCGGCACGGCATGGCAAACCAACGGAAGCATGCCGTAGCTGTGAGTAACTTCTTTATCTTACGATCAATGGAATCTGGGACAAAGTGAGACGATAGACGACTGGACAGGACTAGAGATGATGACATTGCCACCCACCTACGGCCGCAAAGTATCCGAACTGAGGATAGATTGGAGGTGAAAAAAAGTCCTCTCATGGTCTTCTCGGCGCATCTGCTATCACCTACGGCCGTGTATGGTGCCAAGTTGAGCCTGTCAAAGATAAGAAGCCCGGAGGGGGGGGGACTCGAATCCTTGAGGATGGACGTCAACGATGTCCCAACCTCGCGGGTCTCTGGGAGAACTGTAAGAAACCACGAAGTGGATGCAACCATGGTGCCACCCGCTGGAGTGGTTGATCCAACTACGCCTTGGCTGGTGCCTAGGTAAGGACAAGAGCTTCTGCATGCATATCTGCGTAGAAGCCGCCGGCGAAGGCAAACTTGCCACATTCTCGGCGTCGGCGCATGAACCACAGGAACATCGTCTTGGTTTTTTTTTTTTTGGCTAAGTTTGGTCGGTTGGTTTATGTCAAGCGTCATCGAGTTACTTCGGTTCAGGTGAACTATGGTACTTGTAAGATTCCACACCTGATTAAGTTGTTCTCTTAACTATCTGTTGCCTCTCTTTCCACTCCTTCACCTACTTGTTTGAGTACGGATGTAGTCTTATCATTGGCAGACCGAGCTGATCCAAGGGTAGCCCAGGAGGTCAAGGTTCAGAAATGGGAAGAGATCAGAGAACTCGGGAAAACATGGTTTCATGTACATTAATCTCTGTAATACCACATTGGTACCAGCCAGTCGGTTTGATATGTTAAAATTGACATTCTCTCGCTGATAGGCGCCGAGACAGTGACATTCTTTTGAAAGCCGCTGGCAAGACTCGTCCCTTGGCTCTGATATGATGTCAAGGACCCGGTTAGAGCCAAGCGGCATGTGCCGTTTATCAGGTCCTCGTATCCCGCAAGCTCGTTGCAGTGATACATCAGCAAGGTACTGCGCGACAGAAGACGATGGCTCTGTCTCAGCAACCGAGTCAACCAATGATGATTTGACTGTCAACATAAAGTATACTTCCAACCGCTGGGTGGAAGGATCATTTTGATGGTGCCTTTGAAATCGTAAGAGCTTGTGCAGACGGGTTCGAGCGACGACGTTATTTTGCGGACCGGGCATGTCATACATCATCAATGACACCACCAGACTACGTTGTCTCCGTATAGCTGTACCGAGGCGCAAAGCCCAAAGCGTTGGCTAGAACCAATGGACACCGCTTCGCCTGCGGCGCAGCTGGACATCTACGGGATGCAAACTCTGAACTGGAATCCCTCGGCTGCTAGAAGAGGAAGTTTGCTCCGTTTATCGCATAGATCGGTTGTTCAAATTGGCCACTCGCAAGAAACTGGGGTGATAGGATCAAACGAGCCTACTCGGGCGACGATTCTCCGTCTGAACATGACTACATTGGTCGGGTCTTTGCCAGCGCCAGAAAGCCAAAACTGCCATAGCTATGTCGTCTTGCGTAATGTTGCGGTTGACGACTTATGTGGTAACATCGACGACGATATCAAGACGCAGCCACATGCCGGTCGTCGAAAGTCTGTCCTCTTTGTCTCTCATAAGGACCTTTTAGATGCCATTGCCCCCAGAGGTCGCGATCATTACGAAATCGTGATAGTGGTGTGTGAATGCCGAATCGGGCGTCTCCATCGTGGGAATTGTCCCGATTCACCACGGGTAAACAAGCATCCTTTCGTAATCTTCAATGTCTCCGGTCTAGACTGTTAGAGCATCGGCCCGCAATAGACACACGAGTACTCAGAACGTGGGGCGACGACTTCGAAGGTCGCGCTGGCTGTCTGACAGAGTCGATGCCAGGGTTGGACTGCATAGAGCTTTCTGAGGTAGGAAGCTCGAAGAACAGCTGGGAGGGGGGCACAAGACCAGCTGCAGCAACCGAACCGCAGGTTCGTCACCATCGGGGGTTGGGCCGGGATATGGCGATGTGAACCAGGATGCGACGACTCCAAGAAAGGGAAACCCGCTCAGTTTGAGCCCTGGGGTCTTGGATCCTTGGCGAGAGATTGCGATAAGCCCAGGGTGTTTGACGAATGATGCGACATGCGCGGTCGAAAGCCGTCCATCAGCTGCACTCGCCTCCCTCCTCGCAGTATTCTAGAAGACCTTCCTTTTTCTGCGAAGAAGCTGACGAACGCCACTTGCGGCAGGACAAGACAGGAGGCGTCAGCCATCCGAGACGTTGATCGATGCCATTGTGAGGCGCAAGTTGGTGCGCGTTGGTGCTCGTTGGCGCCGAGCACTGGTGGTGTTGGATATCGAAATGGGTGGGAAGAAAGAGCACGGCTCGTGAATCGGGAGGGGGTTATCGCGAGGAGGGGAATGATAGCAGACACCGCCAAGAAGCCAAGGGCGCAGAGAAAGGCCGATAGCGAGGGTGGAAGGGGATCAATCGCAGAGGATGGCTTTGTTCCAAGCAAATTCCAAGAGAAACCCAAGAAAAGCCAAGAGAGAGGTGGTGCCGTTCTTATATAGAGCGGGCGTTATCCTCCTGCCCGAACGGGACGTCGAAGGTACGGCTGGATAAGTCGTATGCAATGAGATGATTCGACTGGTGCCGAGCGAGATCTGGGCACTGCCGACAAGGAGAAGGGAGAGACAGGGTGGGAAGCAGGGGTTCACCAACGGCCGCTAGTAAGAAATACACCAAGAACGAGACTCTTTACTCTGTAGTGTAGCCTTGAAGACGGCGTTGGCCTGCCGCAAAATGTTTGTTCCCCGCCTCTTGCGAGCTTTGTGATTTGAGGATGGCCTTCCCAGACAACGTCAGCCCGAACGTGATTGACAAAAGTTCCCGACATACTGCCTGGTTGGGAACTGCTGGGAAGAGGAACATATGCTGCCTACCGTTTGGTGGAGAAGACGACTTGCATCGAGAATGGGTTCCGACTGTTTGGTCGTCCAAGGTATTAGTAGACAGACTATTGTCGGATAGAGATGGAGATGCAGCTGGAAAGACATGTCCTCGCCACCGGCCCGAGGAGGTGCTCCAGCTGGCAGAACACCACTCACTCACTCACTGCACCACCTCAGCCACAGAAGATAGCTGGCACAGCTGGCACGTGGGCTGGGTGGCTGATTTGGGGGGTCGGGTGGTCCGTGCTAGCGCCAAATTAACCTTAATATTTTCCCGTGCAGCCACACATGTGACAAACCTCAGCGTCCAATGTTCAAGTTGGGTGCTCCGTTTCTTCCCTTCCCCTTCTCTGTTGGGCGTGCACTCTTCAATCTCCCCTCAACACCACACCGGCTAATTTGATGTCCTTCCAAGAAGCCTTCCAAGAAGGCCAAAAATATCTGATGGCCTTTTGTCAAGCTGGGCGCTTATGTAACTAGGCCAAATCCAGCATCGGGCCCTTCGCACTAACCACCTATCTACGCCTTGCCGCTGAACCCCTGCCCTGTTTGAATATCGAGTTCCTGCCTCTGTTTTACGAGGGCCGGCAACGGCAAGAAATAAAAATGTTCAAGACATAATCTCAGGCTATCTGATTTGTTGGAAATAGGCTCGTTCTCCTTCAGGATGATGGCAAACTGGGCTTTCACCAGAGACCCTTCATCAACGCCGTGCCATGTCACTGGTGCCAGTCGCTTTCCGAAGATGCTGCCGGAGGTAGATCATGACATTAGACCTTTGGATATCCTTGAGTTCTAGAGCGAGTCTCTCTGAGAGTCATCCGTACCCACAACTCCACCTCAGTCACACCTAACAAACGTTCCCTACTCAATGCAGAGCACTGTTGGACCCGCATCATTCCCTGTGTGCACAGAACGTGGCAAGCAAGAGGTGCGTATGGATACCAGCCTTGTCTTGGACCTACCAGTTTGGACCCTCCCCCACGTAGCCGACTGTACTTTGCAAGGACCTCAACGAAGACCCTGCTTCTCCTGCGACCACCCTTCCCTGTCCTGCTTTCCCGTCAAGACGGACCAACAGCTGGGCCATTGTTTGTCAACTCAAATGGTTCCACTGCCTCCTTGCCTGATGGCATCGCGCCCAGACTTCTTGATCGCAGTCTCGCGACTGGCGATGAGTTGCCTGGTCGTACGAGCCAATCCTCGTCCTCTTGCATATCTGCTAGCCACCCCATTCTATCGGCTGTATGCCTGACCGAGAAGGTCGATCTTTTCGACCAGACAGCCAAGATATTGCCCAGTAGACCTAGATTGGGCATGCGTCCGAAAATTATCTTGGACACCTTGCCACACGTTCGCATCATCCAAAAGCGGCAGCCCATAATGTGTCACTCGTGAGGTACCCGGTTGGCATCTGGGCGCCGACCATTTGGTACCGCTGATAAGCGACCTGCCCGTCCTCTTGTCTTTTCAAAAGGTTTATTTATCGCCATGTCCCACGCGATCGGGTCTGGTCCTTGCGTCGTGGTCTACTCCTCTACATTCAGGCCCAACCTTACAGCCCGTTTAACGCGCGATGGCGAACGAAAAGAACGACTCGCCGGTCTCTCCCATAGACGTTGGGAAAGAACAGGGTGTCTTGACTGGCGAGAAACTTGCTGCTGTGAGTGCCAACGACAAACAATTGCACGAACTGAGTTGACACGCTTGTGAAGGGCGCGCATACCAAGGAGCTCCACCGTCTCAACTCTGAGGAAGAGGTCTTCGAATCGTGAGTTCGGTATTCAAGACCTTGATCACAGCCGAAGCTGACGACTTTAGGCATCTGAACGTCACAGAAGATGATCTCATTGAGGCTAAGGCCGTCGCTGCCACACTCTCCTTGGAAGGAGTGCGCAAGGTATGATGGAAGGATGTGTAATATGAAGATGTCGTTGACACGGGGCGCAGATGATGGAGACTGTGCTGAGGATTCACAACCGTGATCCGAACTTTCCTCACAGCGTTCTCCTGAAAATCCATGAATTTCTTGGTGAGTAGTGGTACATGACGAGGACTTCCCGCGTCACCAAGACTGACACGACAGCAGACAACGAGAATATTTTCGAGAATCCCGAGAAGCATGAGCAACTGATTTGGGAGATGAAGCTTGAAGCTGCTTTGATTACCAACAACAGCCCCTACGCTGAGGTGCGAGCTGTTGTTGACAACAAGGACGACCCTTCACTTCCGTGCGGGACGATCCGAGCGTGGACCATTGGTGTCTTCTTCTCGGTGTTCTTGGCCTTCATCAACCAGGTACGTTGTAGACCGCGGACCTCGCTCCATGAGTCCCTTGCAAAATGCTAACAATGGGAATAGCTCTTCAGTATCCGTCAACCCCTCATCAGTATCGAATCCAACGTCGCCCAGCTTCTTGCATTTCCCCTCGGTAAGGCATGGGAGAAGTTCATGCCGAACACCATTTTCTCCATCTTTGGTTACAAACTTGCCCTCAATCCAGGCCGATTCAACAAGAAGGAGCACATGCTTATCGCCATCATGGCAAACACTGCAAAGAGTCTGCCGTACACACAGTACATTGTCTGGACTCAGGTCTTGCCCCAGTATTTCAACCAGCCATACGCCAAGAGCTTTGCCTACCAGATCCTGATTGCTCTCTCCACCAACTTTATTGGATACGGTCTCGCTGGTAAGTACACGCGTTATATACCTCGGAGGCATCTTTGATTCTAACGACGACTAGGCCTCACCCGTCGATTCATCGTGTACCCTTCGTACTGTGTGTGGCCGGCGTCTCTCGTCACGATCGCCCTTAATTCGGCGCTCCACAACGAGAACAACACTGCGGTTCCGGGACCGTTCAAGAGATTGTACTCGATGACCCGATACAAGTTCTTCCTGTGGTCCTTTGCCGCAATGTTTGTTTACTTTTGGTTCCCGAACTACATCTTTGAGGTCCTCACCTTCTTCAGCTGGATGACTTGGATCTCGCCCGACAATCAAAACTTGGAGATTTTGACAGGCTTCCGCAACGGTTTGGGAATGTTCAACCCCTGGCCTACCTTTGACTGGAACGTCATGTGAGTATACGCCCCTCGACTCATCGAGAATCAGCCCAATCTGGATCAAACTTGCGCTAACTTTGTTCTCCCATATAGGCTTTTCGACAGTGTCGATCCCTTGGTAAGTACCCTGAACCAATCTAGTGTCTAGATATGGACATTTCTAACCTTTGAATGAACAGATGGTTCCTGCCTTCTCCACCTTCAACCGCACCCTCGGCATGTGGTTGATCGGTTTCGTGATCATGGGTCTCTACTACACCAACGCCTGGAACACTGCCTACCTCCCAATCAACTCGAACCGTGTCTTCGACCACTTCGGCGAGCTCTACAACGTCTCACGCGCCCTTGATGACCGTGGCATGTATGACCATGAGAAGTACATGAACTACTCGGCCGCCTACCTCGGAGCCGCTAACACACTGGTCTACGGCGCATTCTTTGCCCTCTACGCTGCTGCTGTCACCCACGTTGCCATTTTCCACCGCTACGAGATCATGATGGGTTTCAAAAACATGTGGGCCAGTATTCGCCGCCAGAAGAAGACCGTTGCCGAAGGCGAAGATGCTGGCGAGTACAAGGACGTCCACAACCGTCTCATGGCTTCCTACCCTGAAGGTGAGCACCACAACAGTGATGAAATACGGCAAACGCTAAAGTCCTTCCAGTTTCCGAGTGGTGGTACCTTGGCACTCTCATTGTCGCAGCTGGCTTCGGCTTTGCAGGTGTCGCAGCATGGCCTACTTATACTACCCCGGGTGTTGTCCCCTACGGTATCTTCTTGGCCGTTATCTTCGTCATCCCTATCGGAATCATCAAGGCCATGACAGGTATTGAGGTCACTCTCAACGTTCTGGCCGAGTTCATTGGTGGTATGTGGGTACAGGGCAATGCTCTGGCCATGAACTTCTTCAAGTCCTTTGGGTAAGTCTATAAAACCCTCCCCACTTGGGGTTGCGCCTGGTGCTAATGGTATCGAATCAGTTACGTGACATGCGCCCACGCTGTTCACTTCGCCAATGACTTGAAAGTCGCTCATTACCTCAAGATTCCTCCTCGCCAGACCTTTGCCTGCCAGATGGTTGCCACTCTCATCTCCACGTTCGTCTGCACCGGCGTCATGAACTTCCAGATCAACATCCCCAACGTCTGCACTCCCAACGCACCCATGCGTTTCCTGTGCCCGGGACCTAACACCTTCTTCACCGCCGCCGTTCTCTGGGGCACCATTGGACCTATCAAGGTCTTTGGCCACCAGGGACAATACAACTACCTCCTGCTCGGCTTCCCTCTGGGTATCATCCTGCCAGTCCTGTTCTACTACCTGATCAAGTTCTACCCCAAGAATCGCTACCTCCGCCAGTTCCACCCCGTTGCTCTCTTCTACGGCGGCATCAACTGGGCTCCGTACAGCTTCTCGTACGCCTGGCCCGCCGTTCCTATCGCCTGGTTGTCCTGGATCTATGTCCGCACCCGCTACTTGGCCTTCTGGTCCAAGTACAACTTTGTGTTGTCCGCCTCGTTCTCCGCCGGCATTGCACTTTCGGGCATTCTCATGCTCTTCACCGTCCAATGGCTCGGTGCCGAGGTGAACTGGTGGGGCACCACTCAGATTGGTGCCGGTTGCGAGGGTTCCGCATGCACCCTCAAGACCCTGGCCGAGGGTGAGCGGTTCTACCCCTGGTGGAACCCTTCTCAGGTTCCGGCTCCCTAAGCTGCTTCATCGCTGCTTGTCTCACTGGGCTTTTTTGCTTCTGTTGGGCACGCAATGATGAGAGCTGTAGCGGATCTTCCGCCAGACCAATCTTTCATTCACACGCACTCATTCACAATGACGTCTGTTCATAACCAAGGTAGATATTAGAGAGATGGGTGAGCCTGCGGGCTGATATGTAGCTTTGAGCTGGTTTTCCTAATATCCCCTTATGCTGAACACAGAGAGCCACCTCTCTTAGAACAACATCGTAATACCAATCGTTGTCGAAGGATGAACCGCATGGTTCCGTGTCTCACGCCGGTGCATGAAGCACAACCGACTGGATGCTGCAAGTGACTGTGTCACCGCTTACAGTCGCACTCGCGCCGGAGATGGTATAGTTTGTCGCTGAATCGTAATTCTCCGGCAAGCTATTGCACCAACTAGAGTTTGAGCTGCCGATAGACGTCTGAACGGTGTCAGTTGCGTTCCTTGATTGACACTGTGACACAGATGAACATACAATTACAACGTTGTCGAATGCCAGTGGACCGAAGTCCCATGAGACATCGTATCTGAGACATCCTAGTCAACGCTTCGTTGTCAGACTTGACATCTGCTATTACTTACAACTCAATAGCAAAAAGCGCTTGATTGAAAGACTTGTCGGCTGGGGTAGGAGGTAATTAGTGCCGCCGGTCTCGCTTATCATCAACTTGCAGCTTACCCAAAGCAAAGTCATTAGTAACACTCTGGCCTCCGGTCTGTCTCGTCACGATGCTGGTCCACGCCGAATCGTCCGATTTGAGAGTGTTCTGGAACGATACTGTCTCCCCACCGTAGGTGTTGAAGCCTCCACCCCAGGGGAGACTTGGGTTAGAGCAGCACCATCCGGATCCCAGCCACCAGGTTCCGCTACGACCGTCGAGAACGTTCTGATATACGCCAGAGTTATCGGTCGGCTGCAAGCCTGGCCAGAGGTAGTAAACACCGGCGCGCGGTAGAGACGGGATCACCATCTCGCCCGAGAAGGAGGTGAACTTCTGTCCGGAGGCGGGGTAATACCGGAGGAAGTACCATGTCACTGCTGATACTGGACTGGCTAGGAGGAGGAAAGGGAGAAGGAAGATGGCGCGGTGCATTTTGCCGGCGCCTATATACTGGGAACTTTGAAACTGAAGGTGAAAGTTGTGATTACCTTTACCCAGGCAAGAAGAAGAAGAAGCAGATGCTGCACCCACCCAGACCTTTTATGTCCAAACTCCACGAGCCTATCTTGACGTTTCCTGCAACCATTCAAGCAGGAAACTGGGACACTGCCATGCCTGGTGGCAGTGGCCGTGCTCCCTTTGCCAATTCAGGAAGTTGGACAACTTCCTGACCAGGATCAGCTACTGGTTAATCGTCTGAAGTAACCCTTCTCTATCGGCGGTGTTCGGACGGAAGCTGCCCCGCCTATTCTTTGATACCAGGATGCAACGTGTGGATACATCCTGATCCGAAATCAAAGCGCCATTTGCCGTTTGCGCTGCGGCAGTTGTTGACTCCCCTGTATCACGCGATAAGAAGGCCGCATGTGCCAGTCATTCTGGCTGAACTTCATTGGGACGCTTAAGTCTGCTTAGGCAGTGGACAGCGACAAGGATGCCAAGTAAGGTACGAGCGGAATCAGGATGAAGCTTCGATTGACTTAGAAAACGGTGCGTGACAACCCGTGCTCAAACTACGGAAATAGTCATCTGAAGATCATGGACCCTTGGTCATGTCTTGATTCGCAGCAGGATTGGCATCTACTGCCCGAAAAATCATCCATCAATTCAAATATGGGTTTAATCACATAAGATGCGCCTTGGTACCTCCGCCGAATCGACGAGTTGCTACCTTGCGTCCGCAGCGCTGGCAGCTGTGAACGACGTCCTTGAATGGCCTCATGGCGTACGGAGCGAACACGCCAACCCCGGTGGTGCAGAAGAGCATGACGGCCATCCAACTACAAAACAATTTAGTCAAGTGTTTGCGATATTAGTCATGGTTGGTCCTGACTTACTGCGTTCCTTTGCCAATGGTATAGTCGGTGGTGGTGGGAATGACTCCCTTGCAAGCAGGGCACTCAATCAAGGCGGGCCATCTCTTCACGAGAGCAACGGGCACGATGTTGGCCCTGGAGCCTTCACCGAGAGATTCTCCATGGTTACAGTGGACGACGTGGCAGTATTTGACGTTGGGCCCAGCAGTTCCGGAACTGCTAATAGCAGTTGATGCGGGAGTATGCATTGCCTGGTATTGAGGAACCGGAGATCGGATGCTGAAGTCTTCGGGAGCGTTCGACATCGTTTCTAGGGGGTATCGATCAGCGTTGGCGATGGGAGCCTCCTTCAGCAGGTGGTATATCTTACCAAAAGCACTCTTGCTCATGCCTGGATTGCAGCTAATACGGGTATGTTGCTATGCTGGAATGAGAGGATTTATCTGATTGGGAGGTCATCGAAGACTCGGGAAGAGCTCATTCATATAGAACAACCTCTCGAATGATATGACGCCCCAACCACCGGATAACAACTCCGTTGACCAATAGTCACGGTACAGGTGGGATCGTTGCTGTGATGAAACACGGAATCTGCCAACTTGTGTCTGCCACACGTCAGTTGCATGTCGCTGTATGCAATGTTGTGTGAAATGTTAAGGCACTACCGCCCATGTTATTCAGCAATATCAACCAGAGCCAATGGCATCGTGAGAGAAACGGTGCTGCCAAGGAAGAAAGCCATTTTCCGACGAGTCGACGACTCGTCTTCTTCGTTGCTGCGAGTCTGTTTCCCGTTCCGGCAGTCGAATCCTTCGGGAAAATGTAGCGCTCTAAATGCTGCTGCCTGGTCGTCTCAAAATAGCTCCAGAGCTCGTATTCCCTCTCTGCCGATCGTCGAATCCGTCTTCAGCTCCACAACCATACAAAAACCGTATCTTAGTGGACTGAACAGGCTGTAGTATCAATGAGGATTCGAATTTTCCTAGGATATGGCTTTCCGCATTTGATGACCCTGGTAGGTGATGCTTTTGAGGACCTTGGCCATAGGGCCTCGTGACGATGTTGACCAGGTATCCTTTAGCGAAGTGGATCTCAACTTAGTCAAGGAAGAAACCAAACACCAGATTTAGTTTTGAGGTCAGGTGCTTTGTCCTCAATGTTGAGGGGCGCAACGAGATGTTGACTCTGCGAGTCAATGGAGGTGGCACTGCAAGGACTTGAAAATGGTAGAGAAAAGATATAGGTACTCCTACCGAGCCGAAGCTCTTCACTGACCCATCAATCACATGCATTTCCCCTCTAATCGATCATCTTCTGAACGCAAAGCCAACTCAAGAAGTTGTCTGGAAGCTGGGGGTTAAAATGAAAGGTGTTCATCATAAATTCTGTAGATGAGTGTTGATGAAAAGAAGGCGATGTTGTACAACAGACTAGACCTATGTCCATGTATTTAATAGGTCCCCTACCGTCCTGCAGAACCTCGTTCCACCAGTCGTCATGGCCTTCAGACTCACACAGACCGTCGCAACCTGCCTCCGCGAGCCCTTGGCCCCTCAGGTCCTGCTTCTTGAAAATACGGATTTTCCTCTCTTGTTAGCATCCGCAGCCGGTGCTGTATATACCAAGTCATCCACGCCATTCCCTACCAGAGCTGTGAACAGCGGCTTCAGAACCTCTCGAGGTTTTGAGTGCATCTCCGCCAAGCTTTGGAGACAAGGAAAGTCCCAGTTGTTCTTCCACCAATCACGCAATCTCCCCCCTTTATTACCATTGCGATGGGCGTTGAAATATACTAGAACCTGCACCGAAGTATTCCAGAAATATGTGTTAAACGGAAGCTTGCTCCATCCCATGGTTTTATCGATAGAAGTCTCTTGAATAGGGCTGCGTAACCAACTATATCCTCCGGGCTGCCAGTCACACTCGGTGAATCGATGCCTCTATCGGCAGCCGCCTGTCGCAGCCCGAGACTATCGGATGATACGACGTACAGACCGTCGTCTTCTTCGAAAAAGGTGGGGATAAAAAGATCTTGGATTCAGTCCAGATCAATGCCGATGTCATGTTGCTGAGCTTATTGAACAGCTTTTCAGGATGATCAGTCTGGAACTTTACCTATTGATCGTGATTTTGTCGCTTCGAAATACGCCAAATAAGAGACCAGCGAAGAGAATAACCGGGACAACAGCTTGAACAAAGCATAAGGGAACGTACTTTGGACCCTAACAAGGATATCTGGCCTGTCATATGGCTCGGGAGACCAGAGAGCTTCTGTATTACCTTCAGTGTTGAGCTTTCCGTAGATGTGGGTTCGTGGTGTCCTCGTCCAGGCCATGATGCCGAGTGTCAGGTCTTTCACGGCTGGCATTCTCGACTACTTGCTGCCCGGGGAAAGACTTGGCGAAGAAGGATTAATGATCTGTGCACCTTGAATGAGTGTACGGAAAAGAGTTCAAGCCAGTGATGACTTAACTAGCATGAACCCTTGGCGAAGAGAACGCGAGAGAATCATCTTCCTATTGAATGAATCTACTCGATTGATTCAAGTACGCATATGAGACATCGCGCACCATGAAATATAACTCATTCATGTATGCTACTTGCTAAATTGCATACTCCTCCAAGAACCGAGGTGACGCGACGTTTGCCCTGTGATTTGGCTTAACATAAGTCAAGATGAGGTGGCAAGAAGCCGGGTCTGTGTGGTCGGTGCGCCTTGTCATAGGACAACCTCATGTGCCAATGGATGTCGGTAGCATCGGAAAGACTTCTTGCAATGCATATAAGAGATGATGATTCGGCAACGATCAAATCTTGACCGGAAGGAATCTTTACTTCCAGGCCTCCAGAAATTGGGCGGATAATGGTAGTTCACAACTTAGTATAGACATTTGGCTTCTTGTTCATCTGAGAAATTTAGACGGCTTAATTCAAGTTGTCCTTCTATACTCCCTCGGATGATTGTTGCGGTACAGTGATCTCAAATTGTAAAATAGAGCGCCGCCTCCAGCAGTTGAGCGCTTGTTAATTCTGTAGCTGTCGGATTGGAAGCCCAATTCGACCTCGAGTCAGCGCCAGCGCAGGGGCCATCTGAGGGTCTCTATATCAGCGTTTGACCGGCGATCCAACCACCGGTTGGAACCTCTCTTTTCCACTTCACGCAGAGATCAATACAAGAGTAATTGACCCTTCGTCACCACGGTTCGATCGAACAAATCACCCTGTGATCACGTAAACCAACAGTAGCACATGCAATTCAAGAGCGAATGGGCGCCGTTTAGAAGCAGACTGATCTCCAACATCAGGCTCGTACCCGGGCATCCAGTCAAGCACGTCTGCGGCGCCACGCGCAGTATGAATATACCTTAGGTACACCAGCCATAACTTGGCTTCAATTCTCAACTGAGATTTCGGACATTCAATAACCCCTGCTTGATCGAGCGTCGGTGGATTGGCTTAGCTCCAGTTCCCGACACTTATGTGTCATCAATTGTTTCGGGATTTCTCAGGCTCTAACTTCTCTATCTCGGAGCGAGCGCATTCAACTCTCTATGACACCTGTCGCTTAAAATGGCAACCATGTATTGCATGAGTCTGATTCTAGACCAACGCCGCTATCATCAAGACCAATTCGCCGTTGGGTCATTGCCAGCTTGGCCTTGACCGAAGCCAAAGCCGTACGTCTCCGGTTGCAACGGTTGAGATCCGAGTGGACTGCCCGGCTTGCCGCTCTCAAAGGGAGTACCAAGCAGTTGCGCAAGCCTCATTGTAAGATTCTGGTCTCGGTTGGGCAGATTCCCCATGAGTCCTTGAATGAGATACATCGGATGTGTTGCCGTGCCGAGCAAAGAATGCAGAACCTAAGTATCAAAAGAACAAAAGTATTAGCCGTGGCTCCAAGCTTGTAATTCAGCCAATGTCTCACCTGCGCATCTTCACTGAGACTGAAACCCGGTATGAGGGACACACCACCGCCGTCATTGCCGACCAGATTCTGGGTGCGCATTATGTTCTGAGCATCATCAACAGTATGTTGCGCCGTTCGCTGCATCATGGCGCACGCCGTCAAGACACGTTTCAAATCACATCCTTCTGACTTTTCGAACTTTTGAAGGAAATGGGCAAAATTTCGCGTTGCTGCCAAGTCTCCCCGAGCGCGAGAAGAACCTGGACTCTCGAGCACATCCGTCAAGAGAGTGATGCTGGCGCAAAGGGGGTAACACAAGATTCGCCTGTAAATGTGAGCTGAGTGTCTAGGACCAAGGACCAAGGACCATTGATTCGCGCGCGGAAGCTTACCATAGGTCTGCGTATTGCGGCGTTATAATAGTTCGGAATAGTCCCAAGGTCGCGTGCGCCGCCATGCGGCATCGCTTCTGCGAAAAGGACAGCTGGATGTAGGGCATTTCGAATCCAGCGGGCGTTCCCACAAAAACAGCTACGGTAGGGTATTGATCGTGCCGTCTTGCTGCCCAGTGCACCATCATTGTGCATCTGTAAAAGGCCAAGTGCAGATTTAGAATGTCTGGCGCAATATTTGCCCCTGATGCCGGGGTTTCATAGGATGGTTGAAGATTTGTGGGCATACTTGACCTCCATTCCTCAAGAAGGGCATCTAAATCGATAATGGCCTTGACCAAGTCATCGTCGGTAAGCCGGAGACCCTTTGCTGTATATAAACGTCTGCGGATCGAAGACTCTACCATCGCGAGCTTGGCTCTGAGGTTCAAGATGTCAACGCCGTCTCCCCATCCACTCGGCAGCTCCGTCTCAATGTCGTCGTCGTCTTGTATCGAATCTAGGCCGTGGTTCAGACCAGTTTCTTTGTCGAGTATGTAGGCCACCCAGAACACCCGGCTTCGTGCCTCGACATCCTGTGCGCACATCGACATCATGGTGCAAGGCTGCCGATGCAGCCCAATGTTTTGAGACAGTCTTACTGCGGCAGATGATAGCAAAGTTGCTGTTCTGGTGCAAGTAGTTCCCTGCATGAAGACTGCCATGGCGACTATGGCCTGCACCGATAGCAAGTCACTGCCCTTGACCATCAGCTCTGTAAGGACGGAAAATGCATTTTTGAAGAAAGGCCAGGCGAGTTGACAGACTTCCTGAAACGCATTGTTGATAGTCTTCCACCGTGTTCCGACGGCAATAACAGCGTTCATATATGCCCAGCCTGATGTGCTGTTAAAAGTGTCATCTGCTGCTGGTAATGTTTCGAAATGGCGAACAAAGTAGTGAAAGTTCAAAAGCGGGTAATTTCTGATTACGTCTTCATAGAGAGGCATCAAGATAGTAATGGCCTCCTCCCGTTCGAGTCGAGGGGTGAAGACCTGTCTGTTGAATGTAGAACAATAAGAGGCGGAATTAACCTCCCTCATACGACTTGCAATGACGGCAAAGGCTGGCATCTTGTCTGATATTTGCGACGGTGGTTCGCGAATCTCTCGAGACTGAGGGACAGGCGTCTGACTACCTCTGAGGTTGGATTGGCCGCCAGAGTTACGAGACGGGCCCGGCGCTGGCGGTACTACGACTTCATCACCCATGGGGTGATCTGTTGGGGCGTGACTGGCTGCGGCTTGTGCGGCATCAAGCCGGTGGTTCGGTATTGGCGCTGTGCTGGTTGGTATCGCCGGGCCGGCCAACACAGAGACAGACGCGGCATCAGTTTCTGAAGGCGATATCCTGGTCGGCGGTGCCCCGGGCCTCGGAAGCCCAGCTTGATTCAGAACAGCTTCCATTTTTGACAGTCGCTCTTCTAAAGCTTGGATGTACATTTTGCTACATAATCAAGGTCAATTCCGACATCCATTTGTGATGGATGAGTATGTAAGTGGGCAGATCCTGAACTTGGCATACCTTCGGCCTGGGCCACGCCGCCTCTGTACCTGCTGATACACGCACTCCAGGCTGCGATTGACGCAAGGAGAACATGATGGCGTCTTTCCGTCGCACTTGATCTTTTTAGATTGGCATCGTAGACAGGCCTTTATTTTTACGGATAAGTGTCTGTGGACAATTTCTTCTCAGGGTCCTACGAACCTTCGCAATGCGGGAAGCTTTGTCTTGCGTCCGTCCGCTCTGGACGGACTCAGTATCCATGGCATCCATGGTAAAGCGTGTATGTTTGTGTGCCACACCGGTGTGCGGAGGTGTGGGACGCCGGAACGCCAACCCCGGACGCTTCACCTGAGAATCGGATGGCTGTTTCGGGAAGGCGTCCGGACTGGGCGACCCACACAGCCGGCCGGCGTGTTGCGGTATGCTAATAGTAACTCGGCTCCGAATAGCAGCCGGCAGTCCGTAAACGAGAAGTGAAATGAGAAGCCGACCAAGACCCCTGGGTCGAATCGGGATAATTTCAGGAAATTTCTCAGTGAAGATGATGGAAGAGAATGAGGTAGTTTCATGATTGGCCCGGTCACGTAATTTTCCGGAAGTAAAATGCATCCGTGCTACCCGCGTTAGGTAAGGAGGCTGCTGTCAGTTAGACTGCCGCGAAAGGAACTCCCCACAAAGTAATCTATCCCATATGGGGAATATGGCCGTTTTGGGGCACTCTGTACACTCTACCTTATGGGCCCTTGGTTTAACGGAAGCAATTTGTCACCGAGATATTTCAATACTTCCCCACGTTGATTCCCCAAGTTGATAACAACGACGTCGATTGCATCCACCTATACGGCAAAATCGAGTTGCATCCGCCGCCCAGAATAGAGAGGATGCAGCCAAAACTCGTAGTAAGAAAGGCATCTATGAGAACCACTGCCAAATGCTTCGGCTTGACTGATGTTATTTTCGACTTCTTCCTCCCGAAGGACTCACAACACACAAACTTATGGATGACGTGTACGTACAGATCCTACTTAATCCCTATAAGAACCTTCTATATCTTGACCCTCGGAATACCAATCCAGACAGAGTCGCACGTCACCAACTCCACACCCTCTGCGTCTTTGAGAATAGCTCTAAGCAGGATTTTCTTTCCACGGATATCCCTGATCTGTCCTACCCCTAGCACAACACATGGCGTTTTGATGGGCTTGAGGTACTTGATGTTCATGGACGAGGTGACTGTATTCATCTTGAAAACTGGATGCTCTCTCTCCGTGTCCATGTTTCTTTGAATCAACACGCCAAGGACCTCGTCGATCAGCACCGCAGTGATGCCGCCGTGTGCGATGTTGGGGTAGCCATCAACCCCTCTTGAAAGCGCAAATAGGGACGAAAGTTCGGTGATGACGGATTTTCCCGGCGTCGTGAGATGGAAGCTGATGCATGCCGGTATACCACTCGCGTTGTTGAGCGTCT
The DNA here is from genome assembly GCF_001831195.1 of Colletotrichum orchidophilum. Taxonomy (NCBI): domain Eukaryota; kingdom Fungi; phylum Ascomycota; class Sordariomycetes; order Glomerellales; family Glomerellaceae; genus Colletotrichum; species Colletotrichum orchidophilum. The sequence goes on from NW_019173080.1 coordinate 123,279, forward strand.
TCCCGAAGAACCTGTCGTGTGGGTTGGTGTTTTCTGGGACACGGGATTGCGGAACGAATGTGGTAACTTTTGGGTTTGCGAGGAGGGTGCGACACCAAGGCAGAGCCTCTATTTCGCCGATTGTTTGCGGCAACCTGTCGGCGTCCTGATTGCGACTCATTATGAGTTACAACTACTGGTGATTGAGATCAAGAACGGACAGGTACGCGTTGACGATTACGAACGTGGTGATGGGTAAGTTGTTGATTGCGAGTGCGCAGCGATGTCAGGCCAGCAATCGTGTTTGGACCTCGGCAAAAATTGCACAGCGCTTTTGGCATGTTTCACGTGAGTACAGCACGCGTCTAGTCTACTAGGTGCCAAAGAGCCTGGACCAACAGCATATGCAATCCAGCAACACTTCAAATATACGACGACTAAAATATTGAAATTGTAACAATGCTTCATTCAATTGTTTTTGGTAAGTTTCAAGTTACGGACGTCTGATTGACATCCTTAAGTTGAATTCACAAAGTTAGAATTAAGTATATGAGGCATGATCTATATGCATGTTTCAGCATGAAGACCCGCGGTTGAGATCGATCCTTGTGATTTGCAGTTGTTACGAACTCAAATACTTGATTACTCAACTAGACTCTCGAGGTGTATGGACCAATCACCCAGCTCTCCTCATGTTACGCATACCTTCGTCTTAAGCTCTTCTCATTCCGCGGGAGCAGGAACCAAAGCCAATCTTACCTCATAGCAAGGCCGATCTGCTCTAATGACTACAGTATTCACTTAGCCCGGAGCTCATCTTCCAGTTTACAGGATAAGGCCGGTATAAGGGGGAAAGCTGATCAAGAAATCGAATTAAGAAACTTACCAGTATTACCGGGAGGAGAGTATCTCGCCTCATGTCTATCTCCGGATGCACTTCTGAAGCAGATGAAACCACCCGAAAGAGCGGCTCTGGAAACAAAATCCAATTCGACCTGCACAGCATCTGTGTCGGGGTTGCATCCATAGACTGGCTGGAAGTAGGCCTTGGGGTCTCCGCGCTCCGTCATGAACATCTTGGTAGTGTTGTCATCTGCGGTGTACTATGGACTATTAATAAAATGCCTACGCCAAACTTTGTCTAATTGACTTACTTCTCCGTTAATGACGGCATGGATGATTCCCCTCGACAGCACGCCGTTGACCAGGGTCAAATTGAAAGCAGAGTTTCCAGCCGGACTCAGGTAGAGATGCTGGTCTCCGCCGCCCGCTGACCACAAGTTGATGTAGCGATTGTGAATGATGGGCACAGAGGCATTTTGTATCTGAATTCCGAAACCCTCGGTGATGTTGTTTGAAAGAGGCTCCGTCGGAGGGGTGCATGCCGACACGACAGCGGCAGCCAACAGCACAGTCTTGAGAATTGAGCTGAGCATCGTAAACTTAAATTTGATCAGGTGAATGTCTGGGGAAAGACTCTTTACCAGTATAATTTGCCCTTAGAAGGCGCGAAGGCATGATATAAGCCATGCGACTTATCGCGCCCCAAAAGTGCACCGACCGCCAAGACATAGACGAATACGAGATGCTGCATTATTGTTGCATCGTGCCGCTGATAGGTACTGTTGCAAGCTTGAATGTTGTCGCCGTGATCAATATTCTGCAGCCAACAGGCGGAAAAGGCCTCGATCGTCCCATAGACAACTGGAGGATGGCATTTCAACAGGCACAGCGGCCTTACACCAGCATTTCAGCTCTGCTGACGGTACTTCCAAGGCACTAGAGCCTATGTTTCCTGCCAGATTGGGGCTTAGTGTAGCTGCAAGTAAGACTAGGCACATGTTGACGGCCACTATCAGATGCTGTCCGATATGCGTCTGACTCCTTTGCAATCTCACAAGATCCGGGGCATCTGTGCATAAATAAGGGCTATTGGCCTTCTGAGATGAGCGCGTGAACTTGGTTGGTCTCACTTGACGCGTGAATATCATACTCTTTTCACAGCTCCTCATTTCCCTGGAAATGATCTGATCAAGGCTTACTTTTACAGGTTGCCCAGCCAAGATCATCTCATTCCCATCATGAGCGCGCATCGCTGTCTTACAGGCCCTCATTCATCAGTTTAATAACACAAACACAGTGATTCTTGAATATTGTAATGTTAATGTTCATGCAGGCCAAGGCGTACACAGTATGGCCGGTCTGAAACTTTCTTCCTAAACTTTACCTAAATCACACCCCCGGACGCGTGTTTGATGGGGTGATGTTCGTGTCTAAGTAAGCTGCATTGGCCTTTGCCGCAGGGGACCCCGAGGAGGGAGAGCAGAGCCTGTGAATGGGCCTGGAAATACTAGCGACCCACTGGTCGAGGATAATTTCATGGGCGCTACGACTGTGCCACGGCCGGTGGCTTTGTCGTAAATAATACCCCAGCCCTCCGGATATTAATCACGACTGTGAAACCAAGTGGAAGTGCAGAAGCATAGAGACTCGGAAAGGGAAAACAACAATCGCTGTTAAACTTATTCTTCGTATCGCCTTCGGGATTGAGATACTTCACGTATGACCATGAGATGCGCAGAAGTTGGGTGTGGTATTCGCAGATACCAAAGTCATGACTTTTGATTCATTTCGCTAAAAAAAAGACTTCCGCTTGCTGATGCTGAACTGCTCCTGTGGTGTTTCATCCTGAACTTTTCCAACCACAATATAACTCCATTCCATATTACATTGAGTCATCCGTCTGCTTCTCAATGTAGTCGGCCTTCTGTGGTGGCTTGTCGCTTTCAAACTCCTGTGGCATGGCGATGGGTCGGTTCTTGGCGAACTTGACCGTGGCAAACACGGAGGGAGAGTCCTTGAAAAGCAGCTCAATCTCCTCCAAGTTGCGGCCCATGGTCTCAGGGAAGAGGAAGTAGACGCTGACGGGAATGCAGGCCGAGATGACGGCGTAGACAATGTAGTATTGGTAGCCGATCGTGTTGAGGGCAACGGGGGTGACCATGACAACGACAAAGTTCCTAGGAAATTGTTAGCAAGAAATTGTGATGGAAAAGGCGGCATGTAGTTGTGGCTTACCAAAGCCAATGGTTGGCAGTAGAGATGGAAGACATAGCCATACGGAGACGGATGGGCGCAATCTCGGTACAGTACAGGAAGTTGGCACCCAGAAAACCGATAGGCACAAAGGTATTGAACAGGTAGATGAAGCAACCAGCAGCGATCTGGGCAGCCTTGTTGTCCTTGGGGAACGATGTCGTGATGGCCAGGCAGGTCATGCAAGCAGCCATTCCGCAACCACTGAGGATGAAGACGGCACGGCGACCGAATCGATCAATAGCGAAGAAGGCCAAGAACGATGAGAGGAACTTCCAGGTAAGGGCACCTCCAGCGAGGGCCTTGGACTGCTCGGGCGCCATACCCAGGTTCTGCTGGAACAGGATGGGAGCGTAGACTGACACGAGGTTGCTTCCCGACATCTGCTGGTAGAACTGGAGCAGAATGCAGAGTCCGAAACGGTAGGCGAGCTTGTCGTCGCCCATCTTGAGCATGTCCGAGAGCTTAGCGGCGTTTTGCGTAGTCTCCTCGAGCGAGTGCTCGATGCCAGCAACCTCGGCCTGGACTTCAAGGGAGTCCTCAGGCAAGCCCCGAAAAGCGGCAATGATGGTACGAGCCTCGGCGGATCGGGCCTTCATGACGAGCCATCTGGGCGACTCAGGAAGGAAGTAGATGCTACCCATCAACATCAGGGAGAAGACAATGGCGATGGCAATAGGAGGACGCCATGTGACGGGGCCAGTCTTGAATTCCCAGAAGCCAAGGTTGATCCAGCTCTCCAAGACGTAACCGACGCAAGTGAAGAGGCCGGTAAGGACAACCTGGCGGCCACGGTCCTTGGCGCCGGAGGTCTCACTCTGCCACACGGGCACGATAGAACTGAGCTGACCGACTCCGAAACCGACGATGAGGCGACCGACGATAAGCTGCGCCAGTTGGAAGGAAGCGCATTCGAGGATCTCTCCGATAAGAGTGCAGACGCCTGCAAAGAAGATGACATTGCGACGTCCGAAGGCATTGCCAGACCAAGAGCATGAGAGGGCACCGAAGAGGGCACCAACGGTGAAGGTAGCGACGACGAAACCCTGCAGCGTCGAGTTGTCGTTCTTGGTCTTGCCGGTGGTGTTGACAGTATCAATTTCAGGGAAAGTCTTGACCCAGTCCTCAGAAGTGAGTAGACCACCGAGACCAGCCTGGTTGTATCCGAAGAGGATGAAGGCCGGGCAGACGACAAGAGCGATCTGAAGAACACTCAGGGCATTGCCCGTGCGGCCGAAGTAGTTCGCACCCATTATCGGGACTAATGTTTTGTGCGCACGGCTGTGATCCGAATTCTTCAGGTGATGGAGAAGCTTCAGCCCGATTGTATGTCCGCACGGAGCAAGGAGAACAGACAGTCGACGAGGATGGGATAGGAACTCAGATGGGACAGCACCTGGGAGAGAGGCGAGGCGACCTCGCTCTTAAGGAATTTCATCAAGCGGACGGCGTCCATCTCAATGTGACTGTTCCCTTGTGGGGAAAGGTCTGCGGAGACCCCGCAGGATTCTGACCGCAAAGCAGATTCATAATCCAAACTCCAAACGAGCTTGCTTTCTCCGTTCAGGTAAGGGTCAGCAATGTGGAGGGGCGGCGAGCAAAAGATGGAGAAACGAAGGCGAGGGGAGAGGGTCCTGGCGGCCCTGGCGGCCCTGGGGACTTGGAGAGGGCTCGCTGCTCGACAAGGTATCTTGTTGACAGAGCTGAGAAGTATTCGTACGGGCGACGACGGGCCTTCATGTGTCGTCAATGCCGACCACGTTCCGTTGTGCGTGGCCGGGTTGACTCGGCCAGGGCTAGGACGGAAGTCGACCGAGCCAGGCACACCCGTCCCGTTTTCCCTGAGGGCGATAGCTTCATCACACCTCCCCCGTGGAGACGCTCAGACGAATTCTCGTTCCACCTATTCGCCGCCTTCGCTCAAGACGACCCTCCCGGGTCCCGCCTTGCTGCTTAAATCCCTCCCACCATCCAGCAAGCAATCTGCGGAACCGGCCTTTGCCAGGCGGCTAAGGGGGGCAGAAAAAGCCAAAAGAGTATAGTCGTAGTCGTATGATCCCAGATGCGGGCCTTAGAAGCACGTCGGATGCAATGGATGGTTCGGTGTGGGAAAAGGTTCCACCTAGAAACCCACGACGCCTCTGTTGAAGCGTCGAAGTGTCGTTGAACTGTTGACGATGTTCCGCCCAGCACTGATAACGATGCCATGCAATGCGGCGACAATTAAGCAACAGCAGCCAAGACGGCAGCATGCGATGCCAAGGCCCCAACAAAGGCCAAGAGTTGACCAAAAGAACCATTATCAGTGGATATGCGAACCGAAAGAACCCCCCACGTCACGAACGGGCTGGCTGACTCGCGGCGTAAAGAAGACGGCGGCGAACGGGGATAGTGACGACGGCGTAATACACGGCGTAACTAAGCAAGACACGCGCTATGCCTTCTAGAAGTGCGCAATAAGAGCGGCATAAGGCCCGCACCCGTTTTCTCCCCTGCCCTCCCCTTCGATCAGATCTCATGCTGATGAAAAGGGGCTGGGGGATTTGCCGAATCTTGGAAGCATATAAGTCTCAGGACGGCCCTCGTGTTCTTCTCCTCGCCGGCCAGACCCTGGCGACTTGTGGCACTCACTACGAATGCAACGAGCCGATCGGCTTCGCTCTCCCTTTTCGCGGCGAGCTTATCCCAATGCAGGCGTATGACCACTAGCTGCGGCACTTGGGATTGGGTCTGTAACCTGCATGCGAGATTCGGTGATCCATCCGCACCTCGGAGGTTTACCGAGTCCACATTGTCCTGCGGCTCTCTCTGTGACTTTGCCAATTCCCATTGCAAACTCTTTGCGACCACGTTACTCAACGAGCAGCAGCCACAAGGAAAAAATCTAGAAAAAATTAAATAAAAATAAAATAAAACTTGAAACATTGAATCTGAAATCAAGTTATCAGTCTGATGTGACTGTAAACAATGTGTCAATCGGGAGCCACGACTCCACTAGGTTCCGCGACGTTTCCGAGCGTGTAATCCGTAGCCGAAGCAGAACTTCTCGCGAAATCCGTAAGGTACACAGAAAGCTTCCTCCTCCCAAACCTTAGCAGACCATGGTTCGCGCAGCGAAGCTACTCCAGCTTTTCCCCAGACGTCGACGTTTCCAAATAACCCTTCTTCACGGTGACAAGTCCGCAATTCGCGAGAACGCGGGGGACAAACCCTGTTCTGTGACGTTCAGGTCAGCCCAAAAACCACATTTTCGGACGGCGGTATTGGATCGTCGGGTCTTCTAGCGTAACTCACTTTCCGTCTAGTTTTCGTGATGCCCACTTGTCGACGGCTAACAACGCGAGCACGATGGAGGCATAGAGAGGAATCCCCGCGGGGTAGTCTCCCTCCCACAAAGAAAGCGGATGAGCCATGACCACGGTGGCCGTGAAGGTTTCCCCGTACGTTCTGAATCCCTGGAGATACGTCCCGAACGTGGAGAGCCACCGGACCCAGGTGAAGTTGTTCAGCAGTTTGATGGACGCCCGGTGCCACTGCGCGTCACCATGCACGTACCCCAACGTGGAGGCGAGCGCTCGCTGCACAGCAGTTGCCTGGAATGTAGTTCTGATGAAGGGGATGTTCCCCTCACGGACATACGCAGCCAGATGGAAGCTACCGGCCGAGAAGACCAGTCCTAGAACAAGGTCGATCCAGTTTGGCACGGGAGGTTCACCGGCGATGGCGAGAGGGTAGTAGTATCGGAACATTTCGGTCGTCCCGACAATGACATGGATCATGAGAGGAATCCAGGGCAGCTTTGCATACTTTGCATGAGTCGGCGTCGAAACTTTCTTCCAACTTGGCACTAGAAAACGCATGTACGTGCTCGAGATCCAGAGAATTTCGAGAAAGACGTGGTGCTTCTCAAAGAGCAGCTCGGCCGCGTCCCAGCCGTCGTTGACGCGCGCCCAATCCATCATCACTGTGGGTCGGAATCCAGTTCCCTGCAGGTTTCCTGCCGTGTCGTTGGGCGCCTCAAACGGGTTGAAGGCGGCACGAAATAAACTCGGAGACTTCATCCGGGTGGTGGCGTGGGGTTTCAAATACCGGTAGTTCTGGGGTCCTTTTGGCAAACTAGAAAACCCCAACGTGCATTGATGCCGACTTTATATTTCTTTCGTCCCATCCTTGCTACGTCTGGGGATAGCGCTTTGAGCATGTTCCTGGATAATAAGTGTACTCGAAAATGGCCCTTCATGTCGTCCGTAAGCGCAGACGTAGTCGCTGTCGAAGGATTGACTTAGTGCTGACGTTACCTGGCACGACCTGTACGAAACCGCTTCAGAGCAGCGCGCTCGTGAATGCCAGAGGTGCATGTTTCAAGCTGGTTCGACAGAACGGCACCAAAGTCCGTCTCGACTCTATGCCATCTACCAGTCGCCAGGCTTATGTCGCCAAGATCGCCTGCAGATAGGCGCCATGTGCCAAGGTCGGTCCGACAGGCAGCTTTTCCAGAAGCGGTAACAACTTGTACTCCAAGATCCAATGTTCCAGCTAGCGACGCACTGTCATCCGTGGCCGCCCGGACCTTGGCGGAGTGGCACGTCATACTTGCTCTTTTCCTACAACAATCCAGAGAGTTCCCTCAACGTCCAGACCGTGATCAACTTGTAGCCGCATCTATTCAGCGACAGAAATAAAGTCAATCACAGTTGGCGGTTTTAACTTGACCTGAAACACAAGAAGTTCCAAAGCCTTTAGAGAAACTTGATCATTGACTAACATAAGACGAACCTTGTCTGTTGATATCGGTGCGGCAGAAACCAGTTGTAACCAATGTCTTAAGTACCAGGTATTCCTTAGTCCACGATGGCGGGAAGTATGGCTGAACGAGCATTCAGTGCCTAGACCTCTTGAGCACCACACCCCGCAGGCTTGCATCCCCATGTAGTGTCAAGTCTTGTTGGAAGGCCGTTCCAAACACTATTTGTTTTCTCTGATTATGAAGATGATCGTCAATCTTTTATCGACAGATGAAGCTTGGCTAGTTGAGTAAACATCACGTGGGACCCGAGCCAAGTCCTAGTCGTCAACAATGGTTCTGTTATTGTTGGAGTTTGAAAGATGGATGATGGATTCGAGTTCAAAATTAACGCAAATAAATGTAAAATTGCTCACAGAGTCAACGCTGGCTCGCTTGCTGAACAAGAAAAGAACACTATGCCTTCCCCTCTACTCCCGCTAAGAAAAAGAATCGTCCAGCCCAGGGGTATTTTCTCTACAGTATATCGTCCCCAGCCCAAACCCCCAAATTCAACGCCAGTGTTGATATCTACCATGCGCACTTTGCAATAAAGCCCGTAGGCCACTTCCGCACAGCGAACTTTCTCGCCTCGTCGATGAGGAGAATACCCAGACCAAAAGTCATCGGCAGGAACCAATACTCAACAGGGACCGGAGCCGTGTCAAGTGTCGTCTGGAACTCAGGGACATACAGCCAGAAGATGGCCATCAGTAGCGCAAAGATGATGGCGGGGAAGAGATAGAGGTTCTGCGTGCGCTTGTTGCCGATGGGCGGGTGCTGGAACAGCGACAGCCGACGGGTGCGGATGGCCAGGAGGTTGAACCACTGCATGACGACGAGGTTGACAAAGTAGATTGAGCTTGCCACGTTGAGCTTCTGTTGGTAGTAGTCTTGGTCGATCGACGAAGGCAAGTTGCCAAAAGAGAACCAAATATCGCTGAACTTGATGCCGTTTCGCTCCAGATACCAGTAGGACATGGCAAACGAAGACAACGTCTCCAAGACTCCCACGAGACCGTACGACTGCAACACCAGTTGCCAGTCGACGAGGCGGTCCTTTCCGGGTACGCGGGGCTTGCGCAGAAGCACGTCGGCTTCGGGCGCCTCGTACGCCATGGCGATGGCGGCGGCGGCATCAGTGAAGAGGCAGATGATGATCATGAGGAAACTGCTGAGGATCTGGGGGATGCCGAAGAGGACATTGGTCATGACGGGCCAGAACTCGGAGAAACTTCCGGCCGGGAGGAGATAGGCGACCGTCTTCTTGAGATTGTCAAACATCATGCGTCCATACCGCAGGGCCTCGACGACGCTGGAGAAGGAGTCTAGCAAAACCATGTCGGCAGCCTCGATGGCGATATCGCTTCCGGATCCCAGGGCGATGCCGACGTCGGCGGCGCGCAGGGAGGGTGCGTCGTTGACGCCGTCGCCAGTCATGCCTACGATCTCGTGACGGGACTGCAGCTCGCGAACGATGCGGAGCTTCTGCTCTGGAGTCGTTCGCGCGAAGACAATTTCCTGGTACTTGGCGAGCTGGTCCCACTGCTCTTCGTTGAGGGTCATCAACTCGGGGCCGGAAAGAACAAGGGCTTGGCGCGGAGAAGACTCGAGGTCGTCCACGATGTGCTTGACGGAGGGGTCGGCATGGTTGATGCGTTGGAGGGCAGAAATGTCGTCGATTTGCGAGCGCGGGACACTGATGATGTTGCACTCCGCTGCGATGGCCTGCGCCGTGAGAGCAAAGTCGCCGGTAACCTGTATTTTGGTCAGTCTTTTGCGTCACCTCGATATGCAACATGTTTTTTTCAAATGATTGGTAGCTTACCATAAAGATTCTTATACCCGCGCCACGAAGGGTGTTCATGACCTCGGGAATCTCGGGACGGGGAGGATCGACGATTCCAACAAGACCGACGAGCGTCAGACCTGATTTCGCCTGGTTGTTGATTTCCATCTCGTAAGAGCTGTCAGATGGGTGACCTTGGAGGGCAGATCTTGAGATGGCCTTCCGAGCGAGCAACAGCACACGACGTCCCTGAGCCGACCATTCATCCTTAATTTGCTCGATAGTAGCACGGGTCTCAGGGTCCAGCGAGGTAGTATATCCGGCAGGATTAACATAGTTGCTCAATCTTGGCATGAGCACATCGGGAGCGCCTTTGATGGTCAACAAGCTAAATTTCAGTGTCAGAAGTTGTACTTTCCTCCTTGGGGTTCTCTTTCGAGGGAAAAGGGGGAGGCTTACACGTCGCCTGGCTGGAATACCGAAGCAGTGTCGGAAGGCAGAGCAAGTGAGAGTCCGTCAGGATGCGACATGCCGAGAACCCGGATCATGTACTTGTTCTTGCTGTTAAAGGCAAGCTCGTACTTTGTCTGCCAACAACGGCGCAGCTCAGCGGTCTGCCCCAGACTCTCAGAGAAGCGCAGGATGGCCTGATCTGTAGCATCGCCGTGGATGACGCGCTCGTGAAGTGGCAAGCGCACGGTTGCGGCATCGAACTGCCCAGCGTTGCAGAGACCAGCAAGCGCACGAAGCTGCTCCAACGAGTTGTTGTTAGGGTGGTTGTGTCTGTCAACTGCGATCTTATCCCGGGCACCGTCGGCTGTCATCTTCATGGTGCCAATGGCGCATTCGGTGACAATCATCTTGTTCTGCAATGTAATTGGTTAATCTAACGCTTAACCAAAGTAGAAGTGGATAGTAGTGCAGCTTACCTGGGTCAGAGTACCCGTCTTATCAGAACAGATAATCGAGACAGATCCAAGTGTTTCGACGGTCTTGAGCGACTTGCATAGAATCTTGTTCTTCCGCATCATGTTGGCGCTGATGGTCATACTGGCCGTCAGAGCAACGGGCAGACCCTCGGGAATGAAAGCCACGGCGACAGAGACACAAGAAATGATCAAGTTGGGAACGTTGATCCAGTTGGGATATTTTTTCCTTAGCCATGTACCCCTGTAAGTGAGAAGTAGTTAGCTTTTGAACTTTGACTTTACGTCCGGCCTGACGACATACCAGACAATCAAGACAAGCACAATCATGAGGAACATGATTGAGCAGATAATGAGCACAAAGTGCAAAACTTCACGCTCCAAAGTGGTCAACCCCTTCTTGGGCTCGTTGGTCAGCTTGGCGATGCGTCCAAAAATAGTGTTGTCACCTGTGGCGACGACAACACCGGTGCAAGTGCCAGAAACACAATGTGTGCCCTGGAGACCGATGCATCGAGTCTCGAGGTAGTTGTTATCGGTCGAGTCAACAGAAGCGGGCAAAGGAACAGACTCTCCTGTTGTTTTGTACCTTGTCAGTGACTGAAATCAACAGTAGGCTGAAAGCAAAATTTTGAATCACGAGTGCCAAGTTAGATACAGAACAGAAGCAGAGAGTGGCTTACCAGTCAAGATAGACCTGTCAAACTTTGCATCCGAAGAGACCTTGAGAAAACGCACATCGGCAGGTAGCTTATTGCCCGACTTGACAATGAGGATGTCGCCAGGGACGATGTTCTCGGCCATCAGTTCAACCTGGTTGCCATCACGAATGACCATGCAATTCTCAGGGAGCATCGTCTTGATGGAATTCATGACCCGCGAGGAAGACCAGTCCTGCCACATGTTGAAGCCGGCCTGGATGAAAAAGACGGCCAGCAACACGATGGCCAACGCCAGGTTCGCTACGGCCGGCGGGCTTCCTAGGGGCTTCCATGCGATGAAGACGAGGATGGAAGCCACGAGAAGCACGGTACCGAAACCCTTGAAGAAGTATCCGAAGATGCGTTTTGTATGATTTGTCGGGGCGGGCGAGGGCGCGTTCTTGCCATAGTGTGCGGTTCGGCGCTGTATTTGGTCTGCGGAAAGGCCGTCTGCGAGGGAGGATGACTGGCGTCTGAGGATCTCGTCGACGGAAAGGGTGTGCCATTCGAGTTCCGAGAGTTCTGCAGAGGCGCAGATGGGTATCAGTGACTGTAGTTCACTATATAGTCGCCACACAATAGATCACGATGGAGGGTTCCCAGCAGTATCACCAACCTGTTGCGACATTTTTGGCTTTCTTGACGGCTTCGCTTTTTGTCTTGTACTCTTCAATCTCAAAGGAACTTTTCGAAGAGTATCGTTAGCCGAGAGAAGAAGACACCGAGGCATTTGTTTTCATGTTTTCTTCAAGTCGCATGTCCACACTTACACCGTGCGGTACTGGATGGGAAGCTCAGCGGCAGCGTCGATAGAATTGCGTCTGGACCGGACCGAGTGGATGGACATTGACGTGTTTGACCGGGCATGGTGCAAAGCCGGAGCAGCACTAGAACGATGTGCCTTCCTGCCGGCCTCCTCATCAGCATCCCAGCGGATACGATCCCCGGCCGCCTGGCTCTCATGTTTGAGTTCAGATTCGTCGTCCATTGTTGAGATGGTGTCTTTTTCGAGCAGGCAAACTTGTGTAACGGAATCTCAAGCAAAGAGTAGGGTGGGATGGGGGGGGGGGGGTTCTGGGATTGATAGGACAGCTCAGAGTAACAAGAGCAGGAAGGGGAGGCCTCACGAGGAGAGGAGAGGGAGAAAAGGGAGGGAAGTGAGAAGTGAGCGAGTCTGTGAGCAGATCTGCACTCTAATGACCTGCCAAAGATCCAGGGTCTTATATACGAAATGGACGAGGCAGGGCCACGAGACGAGAACGACGGCACAGAAGAGGGTAACCGTCTTAATCCTCATGTCTATCATGAGCCTTGGCATTTGTGTATGCAAATGTTTACGAGAGACTATCAACCACTCCCAAAAGGTACTGTGCCGTACCGCGCACCGCCATTGCGGATATTACGGCATCCGCATTATTCAATCACATGGGAAGGGCTGGGACCGGACGCTTTGCTTGACTTGGATTGACTTGGGATGGTGTCAAGCAAGAGGAACACAATATGCGCCTGTTTTGGACGAGGAGGGAGGGGAAGGGGAAAGGGCCAACACCAAGTGAGCGGCTTTTTTTCTGCGACTCCCGAGCAGTCGGATGGATGGCAGGGCGTATAGTCAAGAGGAGGAGAAGGAGGGAGAAGTGGATGGGGGATGGGGGTGCAAGTTCACAGTCGTGTCGCCAGCTCAGGCAAGGCAGACAATACCAGCAAGGCAAGGCATGGGCGACGACGTGAAGCGTGGTGAGCAATGACAAACAGGAACAAGGCCCCGAGGCCAAGACCGTAAAGGCAACATCAGCAGCTAATAGACACCCCGACGTCGAGCAGGCCGACGGGGCGACGTGCGAAGAAGGATGGAGGCCGGTCGGGCGTTGTATCTACGGCGCCAGGAGGCGGTGAAATGGCACTGGGAATCCAACGTGCCGAGCGTACTGTGGCCGACAGCTCTCAGGAATCTCATGCCTCATGCGCAAGACTTGCTCCCGGCGCGGCTAAGCCAGGCCGGGCTGTTTTGAAATGAGCAGGGCAAGCAAAGTCCAAATCGAGAGCGAAAGGCGTGTCACAGAAACAACGTTGGCGTGCGGCCGCACCAAGGGGGGGAGGAGGAGGCTCG